>NC_045168.1:3665693-3780693 GCF_900700415.2 Clupea harengus
TGGGTGGGTGGGTGTGGGGTGTGGGTGTGTGTGTGTGTTTGTGTTTATGTGGTGGAAGGAGGGAGAGAACATGGCTCCGGAAATTGTAGGAGACATCGATCAATAAATCAATAAATCAATAAATCAATGAACAAATCAAACAAACAATCAATAAATTAAGTAGCAGATCCGTGGAGTGGGGAGACACAGGTGATCTTCCTCTTTTCTGCTTGAGCTGCTCCTCTTCGTCATCATGCACCCTGTGGCCCAGGTCACTGTCCGTCCTGATAAAGTTCCCAACATGCATTGCACTTCTGCAAGGTCATGCCGACAGCTAGCACTGTCTCTGGAGGAGCTGCCATGGAAACAGCCTTGTTTTTTTTTCCTTTTCTTTTTTATGGAGGGGTGGGGGTGGCGATGGCAGGTGGGGGTGCTTTGGTGATGGAGAGAGTCTTTTTTGAATGATCAGGGAGAGGTAGGTGTGTTAGGTGTATCTGCAGGATGATGGGGAGGGCGTGGGGATGGGGTGCAGCAGACAGTGGGGTGGGTGGTTGGGGGAGAACACTGGGGTTGGGGCTGGTAGGTGGGGCGGGTAGGTGGGGTTGGTAGGCGGGTGGTGCTGGGTGGGATAGTGGTGGGATGGGTGGAGGCAGAGGACACTTGGGTAGAGGGGAGGGGGGGGGGGTAGACAAGTGGTGAAGCAGGGATGGGGTGGAGTGGGGGGGTGGGAGTCTCAAGAATAGATCAAGCCCTTTGAGGAAGCGGACTGTGCCACGTTTGAAGACAAGAGGGACAATCCCGCTGCTGGGAAGCTGTCTCGCGCCGTGGAGGAAGGCAAACAAGCAGAGGAAAAGCGCTCTGATTTTCGCACAGGAAGCCCGTCCGCGCCTCCTGCCTCGCTGAGATAAGAGCGCTGCCATTCCCATGGCTGGGTCGGGTCGAGGCGGGGCTCGGGTCCAGTCCCTGTCAGCCCGGCTCGGCCCGGCCCGCCACTCTTCTAGGGCCTCCTCCTTCTCCTCTTCCTCCTCCTCCTCCTCCTCCTCCTGCTGCAGAGCGTCAGGCCAGCGGTGCCGGGGTGCTAGAAAGCATAAGTAGGGGGAGGGGGTCCCCAATGAGGAATCCAGCCAGCCAGTCAGCTAACAGCTATCACCCTCTACATAACATTGACTTTTCTTTCATTCGTCTATCAGCCACTTGTGCACTCCAATAGGAGGAGTTACATTTGTATGAGGGCTTCCTGGGTGTCAAACCCATGACCTTGGTGTTGTAAGCACCTTGCTCCACCTTTTAAGGTACGGAGACACCATAACATCTACTCCCAACACTGTGTGTGTGTAGATCACTAGTAGGGTACCACACAAACTACATAACATAGTTCCATAGTCAGTACCAATTACTTTTTACAATCAGTGACATTATACCAGTGCTATTACTAACTGGTTTCCAAGAAAGCAGGATTACTCATGTGCTAACCCCTGATTATGAGATGAGATGTGATTCATGAGCAGTAAGTAGAAGGAAGCGCAAAAAAGTGGTGACGAGTCTTGACAGGACGCTCTGTAAACTAGGAAACTGACATTTCAGTCTTGTGACACTAATAGCAACAGCAGGAAGTGAAATGAATAGTGCAGCTACAGAACAGCTCCAACAACAACACCCCCCCCCCCCCTAAAAGAAAAAACACTAACCACTATCCACTATATGAATGACCACTTGTTGTTCCCATGGAGATAGATTTGGGTGGGTGGCGGGGGGATGGGTACAAGAAGTAACCACAATTGAATGGGAGCAGGAGGAAGGACTGTGCGCGCGAAGGGTCAAAGGCCAGATGCTCACACTATGTCATTCAATATATATCTCACAGGTGGACTAGCAGTGAGGTCATCCTTAATTGAACTCCTCGGCTGATATAGAAAACAGACATTAGGTAGTGAGACCTTAGCCAAAACAAGCTTCTGCGGGAGGTCTTTTCCATATTGTGAAACTGTTTTTAGCTGCCAAGAACAATTACAATAGCATTTGGCTTTATTTGTCTGCCTGCCTGTGTGTGTGTGTGCGTGTGTCTGCTCATGGTGTCTCTACTGAATCTCTGAGTGTCTTTCTTATGAGAAGTTTAGGTCAAGACTAATGAGACGTCAGGGTGCATTTGAGAAATCACAATAATAAACACTGTTTGTACCCCCCTAGTCTAGACAGGAAATTCATAAAAATTAAAGCTTTTGATTTGTAAACCAACAATTTGTGAGCACACAACTGGGACTAGGTTTTTTTGATTGGGAGGGTTAACACTGAGTTCTGTGACTGTACCAGGCACACATTCACACACAAACACACACACACACACATATGCAAGCTGAATCCCACAAACACACATTTGCGTACACAAAGAAACAAACACACACACACATGAAAGGGCTTGGCTAGCATCTGTTCTGAATGCAGAGGAAGCCTTGTCTGAGCACATGCTGAAATAGACAAAACATGTCTAATGCATAAACAAACAGACACACACACACACACACACACACACACACACACACACACGACACACACACACACACACACACACACACACACACACACACACACACACACACACACAGAGAGACTATGCACAAGCTTCCATTCATATCTGCAAGACACAAACACATAGCAAGCTCACTCAGTGTACGGTGTGGAAAACAACAATACGTTACATACTAAAGGAGGGAAGATGGCGAGGAGAATACATAATGGCTATGAGGATGTAGGTTGAATTGATGTAGGTGCTGCTCATTGTAGTCCACTAACAAACTAACAATGAGATCAAACATGTTCTGCATGACTTCATATCTATCTATGGGGCATGACCGATTTGACATCCAGTTGTTGTATGTTAATATATGTACGCATAGACATGTTATAAAAATATGTCCTATGTCTGAACAATTGTAATTTGTTATTGTGTTTCTCAAAGCATTGTTGAATGTCTCCATGTATATATCCTACACTATGGATATGGACTGCACTATGCACTATGCATATGGACTACTAATTACTAGTTAGTGGCAACAGAGCACTAGATACTAGAGTTACAAGTATCTACTTACTTTAGAGTAAGCATCTCAGTACTCTTGATGTAGTCAATTAAAGTGAACCGTACATCTGTAATATGACATATGTACGATTGTTTGGTCCTGTGTAATTTGGGGCTTGGGGAAAGATGAACAGGTCTGTATCCTAAGGGTGTACTGTGATAGGGTGAGACTTACCGGCCTTTCGGAGGGCAGGGGTGCCAGAGCCATTGGATTTGGGGAGGGGGTACACCACTGGAGGTGCAGCGGAGTGCGTGTCGACTTCCCCGCTGGACTGTCCCAGGGTCCCTCACTGACACAGCCTTCTCCCCAATCTGAGGCTTCGCTGTGTGGGTACAGAAAGAGAGAGGGGGGGGGGGTCCCTGTGAGCATTCAGTGATAGGGTCCACATAGTGAAATGGATACTGATATCAATACTGTTACTTCACTGAGAGTTCAGAGAGAGAGAGGGATAATCGAGAACTGAGAGAGAGGGACAAAGGGAGAGAGAGGGAGAGAGAGAGGTAGAGGGAGAGAGAGAGAGGTAGAGGGAGAAATGGAAAGTGCTGTGATGTAAGATGTGAAATATGTGTTGGTGGATTCATATAGGATAGCAAAGTTGACACAATGACTAATGCCCAAATTTGGTCATTTGAGCAAAAGCACTGTGCTGAGAATGACAGATGCAATGGTGCAATCACCGATACAGGAAGAAAGAGAGAGAGAGAGAGAGAGAGAGAGAGAGAGACTGGGGATGGTGCATATGGAGACATGTATTGGCCTCACCATTCACTACCAGTGAAATTGTAAGGTTCTGGTAAAGTCCAAACTTCTGAATCCCGGCAAGAACCGTGTAGACTCCGGCATCATTCTCCGCTACGTCCCGAATCACCAGTGAGCTCCCGTCCATGTGATACCGAGAGCACTTCTCTGCTGCCACCATACCATCCTTCAGCCTGACCCACACGACCACACACAACCACACACAACCACACAGATCAGTAAGGCAAGGCAAGGCAAGTTATAAAGTACAATTCATGCAAATTGGTAATTCAAAGTGCTTTACAAATTCAATTCAATTCAATTCAATTCAATTTTATTTATATAGCGCCATAACAATACAATTGTCTCTAGGCAAATGACAGCAACATTATACATTTACATCTCTTCATTAGGTAGATGCCTTTATCCAAAATGGCTAAGAATGCATGTAGGTACAGTATATGTTTTATGATGCACGTTAGGTATATGTTTTTATCACTACATGTGCTGCCTGGGAATGAAACCCTTGACCTTAGTGACACTTTGCCCTACCAGTTATTTTTCAAAACACAGTTTAATATGATTTGAAAACATTCCTGAGAAGACTGGTCCTTGTCCACAAACCCTAAGAATTAAAACTTCCGTACCAGATGATTTCTGGAGCTGGAAAAGCCCGGATTTTGGGGGACAAACGGAAGGACCTCTGCCCTGCGAGTGCCTGCACCTGTGACCCGTTTCTGTGCTTAAGTCTGATGAAGGGCTGGTCTAGAGAGGGGAAAACATATTCAAGAACAGAAAACACAATGAGGCTTTTGTAAATCAACTTGGGAGTAGTTACCTTGAGTAACATTTGAGTAGCAATTTAAACACGTACTGCAAAATGATTCAGAAATGACAGAAATGAAATTATGAATGAAATTATTCTTTTAATTTTCTAACATTTTATTTTAACGGTCAATAAAGCTACGAATTACTGCAAGGGAGGCTCAAAGGTCATCATATGACAGCGGTAAGAAAGTCCAATCGTGTTGTACCCATAGTAGTGGGTCTCTCTACTCACCGTATACTGTCACTGTGGTATTAGCGGTGCGGCGGGCGCGGTCGTTCCGCACGTGGCAAACGTAAACTCCTCGGTCATACTTGCGGAGCTGAGAGATGGTCAGGATGCTGTAAAACACCACGTGTGTTGCCCTGCGTTCTATGCGCTTCGTTGCACTGATCTTGCGAAGGCCCTGTGAATGGAACACAGGAAATGAATACCAAATTACATGGATGGCATGAATGGGATTCTTTCATGTGCATAACTTATACTGTATATGCGCACGTTTTTGATTTGTAGCTGTCAAAGAGCTAGGGTTTGTTAATGTACAGTTAACATGTACATGTACAGTTAAATGTAATGGAGTGGAAGCTAAGAGAGTCACATCCACAGATGAAATGCTAACATACACAAGCTCAATGCTAACATCCGCAGGTGCAAGACTCTAGGCTGGGAGTAACAGACGGATGGACTGACCTCACCAGGGTAGCTCCATCTTATGTTCACCCTGGAGTTATGCGGAGCTGTGGCAGTGCAGTTTAGCACCAGTCTGTCTCCCTGTAGGGCCTGCACGGGTCCAGTGCTATTCAGGTAAACATCGTAGATTTCATATACTACAGACAGAGAGAGATGAAGGATGAGAGAGAGAGAGAGAGAGAGAGAGAGAAAGACATTGAGAGGTAGAGAGAAAAAAGAAATAGATAGAGGACAGGTATGAGAGAGAAATAAAGGGAAAGAGAAAGAGAAAGAGAAAGAGAAAGAGAGAGAGAGCGAGAGAGGGAGAGAAAGGGAGAGGAAAACAGAGAGGGGGGGGCAGAATGGAGGAGTGAACAAACATTAGACAGGAAGATTAATTATAAGAAATTAGACAGACAATGCATTTATGGGTTTTTGGCGACTGCCTTGGCTAGTTTGAAGTTCACACATCCTCACCTGGTCTATAGACAAGGAAGTGCTGTTTGTGTTTCACCCCGTTGAGTGTGGCCTCGCAGTAGAACATCCCAGTGTGCACAATGGAGGGACTGCGGATGGTGAAGCCCTCCTTGCTGTTCCAGATGATGTCCTTCTGATCTGGAACCAGTGTTTGGACCGGGGCCTGGAACTGGGACAAACAACTATAATGAAATACCATAACATGTGTGGTGAATGGCATGAATAGAGATACAAGTGTAGTCCAACATCCAGACCAATGACTGTAAAAAAAAGGGACAGCATACACTCAGTCTAAAGTGAATCCACCGGAGGGTTCATTCTGGGCGGACCTGGACCATTTTCTGTTTACTACGCATGCCCTGGCTCCAAAAAGCACTTACTGCGCAGACTTTGGCTCCAATTTTGCCAATATGGCCGACCAATTTTGGCTTAATTTCTTCTAAACGTATTTGCATGACACCGCGCTGTCCATCTTTTTTACAGTCATTGATCCAAAAAAGCCATGTTGACATGCAGAGAAAAAACTGCACTCAAGACATGGACATTATAGTCAGTACTTAGTGAGCACACACAGGACAATAATCTATACAGAAACAGATACAAAAGCTATGCACTACTTCTTGAGCATGGCAGGATTAGAACTCTGAATATATAGTTTAAATGTGAAAAACATCTGTCTTTGCATACTGCCATTTTACACGATAAAGATGCAGTTTGTGATTCGGTTCCGTTTTGCAAAAGATATTTAAGCTCAACAGCCAATCAAATGACATCCCTCCATACTGCTGAAGCACTGTGTTGATTGGCTGGGATTGTTTCTTGGCCCGGTCCAAGTCACTACGTTTGTGCCAGAACTCTGTACTAACACAGGTTTTTATTTTTTACAAACACTGAATGGACAGCTAGAGGGTCGTGAGGAGCAATTCCATGTATCTGACAAAAAAGTGTAAGGGATTAGAATTAGGAATGCAATCAACAATTAAGTGTAATCTATTATGTGTTGTTCAATGGGAGTCAGATACCGTTATCAGCTCCCCTCACACCCACAAAGCACTAATAGCTCTGTTTACAAAAGCCCGAAGAGAGTGCTTGGATTTTGTTTTCTTCCCCATCATCTTGAGGAAATGTTTACTGGTGGGGCTGTGACAGTGGAAGCGTCCTGCCCTCTCTCAGGGGAGCAGGTAGACGCCTCACTCTCACCGTGAACCGCTCACAACCTCGCCCTTGCCCTCCGTCCTCACCCCCGTCCCCTCTCCAGTGGATGTGTTAGGTAAGACTGGCCAGGGCGCATTCCCACCCTTGGCTAACAGGGCAACACAGCACTCGGGAGACTTTAGGGTGAGTCCGGCCCATTTCTGGCGAGGTTCCGGCACAGATCTGGCTGTTATCTGGGTCTCTGAATACTCCTGCATGACGCAATTGCCTTCTCCTCCACACATACACACACACACACACAAACACACACACACACACACACACACACTCTTACATGCACACACACGCCTTCCCGCATACAAAAAACACACACACACACACACAACACACACACGCACACACCTCCCTACCTCCTCCGCCTGGAATCTGAGACTGAAGGGTTGAGGATGTGGAAACGTGACTCCAGTCCATCTCCTCACATCCTGTTACTACAGGATATAGACACTGCGGCTGGGCCCACAGGTCAGGCACTGCACAGGAGAAACAACCCCCCCACACGCACCCCCCTCCACTCCCGCTCCATCTCCGCACCCCCCTCCATCCACTTTCACAGCTTCTGCGAGAGCACGGCCCCCTGGGTATTGTTCCCGAGCGAGAGTTTTGAGATTAAAGATCCTGAAGCTGAGTGCAAAATCCTTCCAGGAGGAAAAAACCACTCCAGTAGTGTGTGTGACAGTCCAGTCTAAGTTTGAGTAGGGTGAAGGAGCCTCGTATTTTTAGAACCATTACCTTTGTGACTCGGAGAGAGAGAGAGAGAGAGAGAGAGAGAGAGAGAGAGAGAGAGAGGGAGAGAGAGACTGAGAGTGAGAGAGAGACCAAGTGGAGATTGGAGCAGGACGTAAACAAAGCCCGGTCAAAGAACAAACAGAAACAAAATGTATCGTCCTTTTCAGAGGAATGTCATATCAATGGCATATCCCAAAACGGCTCCCATCCTGAGCACAGAGCCAAGGCTAGTGTGAGGAGAGCTGCTTCTTTTTGCTCTTTTCCGTTTCCTATCCTCATCACAGTTATCAGGAATCACTCGCCGGACGGAGACAGGGATCCACGTTCAGGAATCCAAGACATCATGATGCTCTGACTGTCTCAGTTAAATGACCAGGAGAGGTGTCAAGCAAAGCTGTAGCTGAAGAAATGTTGAGGAAAAAAGCAGTCTTGTGTAAACTATTTTTAGGGTAATTTAAGTTATATTTTACGTCCTTCACTAACTTGAAATACTCAATATGAAAACAGGCACTTGATACTATCTCTTGAATGGATTTAGCCCTGATCAGGCTCACATCTATCCGTAAGGCAGGACCGATTTGGGTGTGAGGGTCCTGTACATCTACAATATCCCTTTGAATGTTTTAATGTGCCAATGCCTTTTGTCTCCTCTTCTACACTGTGACGGAATGACCTCTGTGCTCTTGGAGTGTGTGAAATGCGTTTGGAGTTTGGCGTCTGAGTGGCAGCTCTGGGTAGTGGTGGGGGGTGTCGGGAAGGAGCATGGAGGGGGGGGGGGGCACTTAGGAGCCTATGTCCTGTCTCCGGGGTTGAAAACAGTGCCAATGGGGAGAGGAAGCAGGGGGCCGCCTCACACTCCGGGCCATGATGTAAAAAAAGGGTATCTATGTCACACTAGACCTCTTCTGTGTACACACACACACAAACACACACAGACACACATCCACACACACTCACACACACACTCACACACTAATTCACTCACTTAGAGACATCCGGAGCATAGAAAACAGACACACTGACCCATGCTCTAGAGCAGCAGTAACACTGAGATAAGAACAATGCATTTACTTCTGAATGGAGGTAGTAGTAGTAGTAGTGGTAGTGGTAGTGGTAGTGGTAGTGGTGGTAGTATTAGAAGCAGTAGTAGAAGTAGTAGTAGCCGCAGTAGTGGTAGTAGTAGTAGCAGTAGTAGTAGTAGTGGTGGTAGTGGCAATAGTAGTTCTAGTAGTAGTAGTGGTAGTAGCTAGCCTGGATGCCAGACGAACTTAGCCCCGCCCACAAAAATGTAGGTTGGGAAGTTCGGTCTGGCATCGCTCCATTGGGGAGAAACTATCTCCTCACAAAAATCTGTGAGGAGATAGATAGACCAATCAAATTGTCAGGGCGGGCTTTATACGATGATGGACAGATGATCAACTGTAACGTAATCAACCACGTCACCAAAGAGCGCTTGGGTTGAATTTGTTTTCAAAAAACATGGCTGCCGCTGGAGAGCTGAAATGTGAAGATTCAAGTCTGTTTTAGAAGACATTGACAGCACATTCATTTTGAAAGAGGAACAGAGAAACGTGATCAAGGCATTTGTCGATCGAAAAGATGTTTTTGCCGTCCTTCCTACGGGATCCGGTAAAAGTTTAATGTATCAGCTGGCCCAGATGGTCTACGTTATGGTCATACTACGTTACTCTGATTGGTTGTAGGTATATCCAATTGAGCGAAGATGCAACACGCCCCATAATCACAGCCCAATGGAGCGATATCAGACTCATTTTCTGACTAGAATTATGAGTATGACATCGTCAGGCTAGGTAGTAGCAGTAGTAGTAGCAAAAACAAGGCCTCAAACATAAAGGCCTCTTTGCACCAAGACTAGTGTGAGGGTGCAGTGATGATTTAGTGACAAATAGTCATGGGTGTCAAGTCTTGCGGTGTGTAGGAGGGATAAAGTACACTTCATACTTTCACAAAGTACACCACAACTGACAAAAACAATATTAGGAAAGACAAGATCAGATGACTGGGGAAATTCCAGGACAGCAATAAGGAAACAAATAGTAAAACTGAAGAAGAGTGGTTTTAAATTCGTCAGCTACTTATACAGCAGACACTCCACAATACAGGTTAGTTCGGTTATCATTATCAGGCTATGTACTTCTTATGAAGTTGAAGCCTGGACCTTGGTGTTAGCACCTTGCTCTACTTGCGAAACTACAAATGCTGTGAGCAGCAGGAGTGGACAGGTTAGAAAATGGGGAAGCTGCTAGTAAAGAGTGCAGCTAATGGTGACCTATGATGAGGTGGAATTACTTATTTGTATTACTTATTTACTTTTAGTCACTTAGCAGATGATTTAGGTACTTCAGTTAGCATATGATTTGTGTAGTGTGTGTAGTGTCAGACTATATCCTACACACATTCATTTGTACCAGTACACGTGCTCCCTGGGTATTGAACCTATGACCTTGTTGATGTTAGCACCTTGCTCCACCAATTCAGCTACAGAGAAACACCTAAGGTGCATTCAAATGAGCAAACAAAGGTAAATGTTCGTGAACCTGTTCAAACTGTTTTTTGTTTGCACATGGATGCTGGACTAAGGGTTACCGTTTAAATCGAACAATTTGGAAACACGTTCAGATTTAAAAGTTCACCTCAAACGTTCACCTCCGTTTGCCGAATTTGCACGCACCTCTGTTTGTTGAAGTGGTTATGGTAATGATTATAGTAGCTCTGATTAAATAAGGAAGAGAGAGCTAAATAGATCCCATGGTTGGCTGCAGTCACTGGATTCCAGAATGAAGTCACATGTGTTTTCCTCATTGTCCCCTTTCTTCTCCCTACCCTCCTCTCTTTCTTCAATCCTGCTTCCAGGTGGGCCTGAGTCAGATAGACCCCAACTTTGGAGCTGGGTTCTGCTCAGTGCTTGCACCCAGTTTAAGATCATTTCTTTGCACACTGCTGTCATATTTATGCTTGCTCTAGGTGGTTTTAAGCGTTAAGTTATGTAAAGTTCCCACTGTTCATCGTTATTGGTGCTTTATAAATACATTTAATTGAATTCAATTTTTTACGACCCTTTACGGCCTGGCTGGACTAATCAGCTAACCATGCACACCTGGAGAGTTCTTCCTCACAGGAACCTTCTCTCTCTTTATCTCTTAACATTACTAACATTACACACACACATAAACACACACACACACACACACACCTACATGAGTATCGATAAACAATATCTTGGTTTAAACGACACTGTGTTGTCCTCTTTATGTTGTGGCACTGAGCTGGCCGTACCAAATACAATTCGAAAATGAGGTTAACTAGTTGGTCCTTTTAACATCTCCAAAGGTCATAGGGTTACACTTTTCGTGAACCACCATCATAACAGTTGCGTAACCATGTAATAAATATGTTATGGCACACACCACATCTTATCAGTAATCGTCATGGCAGTTAATGTCCATTGATTTGACAGTGTCATTTTACCATCATTACCTTTGCCATTACTGTCATGACAGCTCATAGAATCAAACCTCCTGAGAGCTGTCAAGACAGATCACCAATAATAATCACTGCCCTCTATCAGGACATCTTAAAACAGGATATGGCTTTTTTCAGTTTGGAGAATACTAGAGAAAATTTAAGGAAAATGTTACCAGCCACAATCAGTGTTTTATTTTCTGAGATATTAACGAAAAATACTGTTATCGACCACAGTCTGTGTCGCTTTTCTAAGACAGAAAAAGAGAAAGAGTGTGAGGTGACTCACCTTGACTAGTGACACAGAGGTGTCCGGTGTGGTGACCCTGCAGGGAAACAGTAGAGGCTTGCCTTCCATCAGATAGAGCAGCTCTGGGATCTCAGTCTGGTCCTTCACAAATGGCCGCTGGCTATCTGAAACCCAAACAACGGGGTCAGGAACAAACACGCGACAGCGCTCTCATTTATACGTGTGCGCGCGCACACACACACACACACACACACACAAGCAAGACATACACACACACTTGCTCTTAGAAAGCACAGACATTGAGAACAATCTGGGATCAACAATAAACACACGCAGAGATTGTTTGCAGGCTATCAAACGCTTTTTTTCTCCCTGTTGTTTCCTAGTCTGGTCTCAACCCTTGTTCTCTCTTCACGTAATATTCTCGTGGAATTGAAAAAGACCTGGGTGTTGTTTGCGCCCCCCCTTCACCACCACCTCCCCCACCCCCCCTCCCTCATTGTTTGCAACAGTAGTGTTATTAAAGGAAAGAAAAAAATCTCTGAACATTTTAACAAAAGTACCCCAAGGACCACTGGATACAGGGCTTCCTTGTTGTGCTTTGATTCCATATAAAAGCAGCAGGGTGAGGCCTGATGATCGGGACCGCCGGAGCGATTGATGGCTCCCGGGGGGCCTGTTGGCCAGTCGGCTTCCCTGCCAGCGACCCGCCGTTCCTGCCCGCTTCATGCCAAGGGAGGGACGACCTGTCGCCGCGGCGCTTCTGCCTTCTGCCTGCTGCCCCTGGATGCCCCCTGAGAGGCTGTCGTCGCCTCCTCTTCCTCCTCCTCTTCCTCGACGCCGCCACCCTCCCTCTCCTCATTTCTTTTGACAGGCAGAGACCAAGACACCCTGCACCCCTTCCCTTCTCCACCACTGCCCCCCCCCCCCCCCCCCCCCAACCCTATGTCCTCCTTACTCCCACACCGGCACCCCCTCAGGCCCTCACCCTCCCACCCCCCCTCTGCGCAGCACAGGATGCCGTGATCAGGGCTGAGAGCGGGAGATAAGAGCAGTGCCCTGGGAAACTCTGCCCAGGGGCTGAGTCTTTCAGCAGCTGTAGCTATTTCTGTTCCCGCGGGGCAGCACGTAAATGAAAGTTAAATGTTATATATAGACCAAAAATGAGGGAGGGGGGGAGAGAGAGAGAGAGAGAGAGAGAGAGAGAGAGAGACAGACAGACAGAGAGAGATAGAGTGAGAGAAAAGGAACAGGCTAGAGAAACTGTGCCAGATATTCACTTAGGAGGATGCGGGTAAAGAGAAAAAAAAACAACTGTTTAGATATTATTGGATTTCCACAGTTTCCTGTTTAGAGTTAGCACATGGAGACTGACAGTGAGAACGCCAGCCTTGCCTTAAACTTAAGGGGTGAGTGGCAGGGGGAGAAGACAAGAGAAGAGAGAGGGTGAGGTGGGGTGTATGTTCAGGGGCATCTGTGTATCTCAATGTCCTAGTCTCCTTTTTCAATTCAATTCAATTAATTTAAATTTAATTACGCTCAGCTCAAATCAGAGTGACTTTCTGGGGGCATTTGTGTATCTCAATGTCCTTGTCTCATTTTTCAAGTCAAGTCAATTCAATTCAATTCACTTTAAATCAATTTCATTCAGCTCATCTCAATTCAAAGTGACTTTCTGGGGGCATCTGTGTATCTCAATGTCCTCATCTTCTTTTTCAATTCAATTCAATTCAATTCAATTCAATTCAATTCAATTCAATTCAAGTCAATTCAATTCAATTCAAGTCAAGTCAAGTCAATTCAAATCAGCTCCATTCCAAGTGACTTTCTGGGGGCATCAATGTATCAGTCTCCTGTCTGGGGCCATGTGTGTACCCTGCCCTCCTCACCTGTGACATAGATGTAGACGGCGGTGTGTCTCTCCTGCCGGTGGCGGTAGGCGCAGCGGTAGGAGCCTGTGTGGCGAGCCAGAGCGGGACTCAGGGTGAGTGTGCTGCAGTGCTGCTTCCTGCACCTCGAGTGCTCCACGCGCAGGCTCTGGTTGCTCCTCGACACGTCAAAGGGGAGAACCCAATGCAATGCCCCTCTGCCCCTGGAAAATGAGAGGGGGTAAACACAGGGGGTAAATGTGAATGTGAAAGACTACCTCTTCACCATCCTCCCAATCTCTCAGCTCAAATTAAATGATGCAGTCAAACACTGCAACGTATCTATGATGCACCATTAAGAGGCTGTACCTCCAAAGTCCTTTGCCATGCTAGAATAGATCAAATAAATATATACTCCAACATATTTTGGATCAGGCCTTTGCTAGAGAGTAAGTGAGTTTTGTCAAATAGTAAATCATATTCAGAGGACCAGTCTCTGTAATTAACTATAGTTGTTCTGAGGCCATAGCTTTGGTACCCTTATAACTTCCTTTAGGTCAGTCATGCACAAGGTGAAGTGAGATGGTGCTTTACCTGCACTTGAGCTGAAGAGTCTGGTTGGCCTCCAAGACAAGCTGATGCACTTTCACATCAAGCAGTGGTGTGCTGTATTTACCATTAGATTCTATAAAAGAAAAGGTTGATAGTTGTTTAAGATTATGTCTAGGTATTTTGCTTTAAAAAAGTGACGTAAAACTGTGACTGAGATGATACAATACAATAACTATATTGTAATTATTTAGTTTTCCTTATTCTATGGAGAGAGAATATGATACAAAATTAAAAGGTGATCTTGGATTTTTTTTTAATTGAACAACAATTTTCATCAATGGGACTTGGGTAAACCAGGCAACTTGATAAAACTTGGCACAGAATCATGATGCCCTCTTATAGGGTACTGGGTGTAATAGATGGTCATTGTATTTCAGTTGTGCATGCACTGCATGTCTATTGATAGATATGCTACTGGTGAATAAGTAAATCCTGCCTAGGATTGTTTTAACAGTTCAATAATCATGAGAACCAATAGCATGAAAAGCACTTAATTTGAATTATTTCATGTGAAATATGGCAGAGAGTGAAAATCTATGCTTTGTGGTGGCATTTACGCTGCATCTGTAACATGTTTAAATGATGGCTTTGATGTGAATATAAAGGCCTGTGCATTATCATGAAAATCACTAAGATGTGAACTGATAGATGCCCTACTATGTCTTACAGGCTAATTCAGTTGTGAAGAAGAACCAAACACAGCAAACACAGCAATGTCAGTTAGTGTGCACTTATAAAGGGTATTTATCATCCACCGAGAATTATCAAGGTCTATCTGTTAGTCCATATATTAGAGGTTTTGGCACCAAATTAATATAAAATAATATAATTTGGTAAAAAATAATAATATTCTTTTATAAATCAAATTTTATAATTCGGTAATCAATTTAATAGAATGGTGGTTATTCGATTTTGGATTTCCAATCGAGTTTTTTTCAAAAGCGCAATTGGACCTTAATTCTCAGTTGACGATATGATATCCTCTGTAATCTCACGGCGTGTACTTATAGTATGCATTGTGTGAGTCATCTCTCCGCATGTACTTATAGTATGCATTATATGAGCCATCTCTCCGCATGTAGGCTATACAGCTGGCGGTATGGAACACTTGAGGAAGTGGAGTCAAGTGCTTTTCACAGCAGCGGCCCACAAGGGATTTGCGCAAGCCGTGAATTGGGCTACTGGCCCATTTCTAACCGTTATCCCATTCTTTAACGCTTAATGTACACATACCGTTATCCCATTCTTTATTTGCTTAATGTACACATTATAGTTCCGGAGCTAATCTTCCAGCGAGGGAGGACCTGCTAGTATGGACAACAGTTTCATGCAGCCAGATTGGGTATGGGCCTATACGAAACATTTGTCTCTTGCCTCTGAATAAGTGGGTATAAATGCAAGACTGCATATATACAGTGCATATATATATGCATTTTAAATAATTGCCATTTAAATTATAGTGATCAAGGATTATTCAGATTAAGTGATTACGTTTTTTTATCACATCAGGGTCTTTAGGTCTGCATAACAATTATATAAAGTGCGGAATACTTTCTGTTTTTTTACACATGCCAGACATTAGTTCAAGTACTGTAAAAACATCTACACGTTATATTAAAGGCCGTTCAGCATCTTTGACAACATTTTAACCAAACCTTTGAAAAGTTAATTGGACAGCGATCAACAGGTTTTTGTAAATATTGCTTGGCTCTTGTGTCTCAGTTGGTCATACTGAAACCCAGGCCAGCTAATGTACATTACCAACACTTGAAACTTTAAAAACATTTCGGAAAGGATAACATTCGGAAAGGATGTTACTGTAGCCTATACTTTCAAATATTTCTTGCAACGATAACATATCATTGTCTAAACGGACATTTTCCTCAGTGTCGCCCCATTGTTGTATGTAGTCATTATCATTATTATTATCATCATCATTATTATTATTGTGTTGTTGTCAAAACCCTGAAAAATAATTGGAAATCGTTTCTTATTGTATACTAAATTGATTGAAGATAAATAGTAGTGTATATTATGTACAAAAGTATTGGCAAATGGTCGCTTCTGAAAAATGCAATGTCTCTCACGCAAGGAAATCCATCGGCTTGACCTGCAGCGGGAGTGGAAAGTTGTTGACCAATAAAAATAAAACAGTGACGCAGCGGAGCGCACAGGAGTACACGAGTTCAGCACAGATTTCCTCCCAGTGCGTCTGTTTTAGCCATAACCACTGATTAGCCCGGGTTCCTGCGCACTAGAAAGTTTCCTTGAGGTGGTCATGACCCCGAACTCATTTATATTAGAACTTCCATTTCACAAACTCATCAGGCTCAGGAAATAACGCCCTCGTCGATTCAACCGGGGCCAAATAGATGGAGACGGACGCCAAGCCGGAGCACAGAGGTCTTCGTTATCAAAACAACTATCCCTCTTGACTACAGTGCACAACCAATGCCTGAAGTTCGTAACACGCACATCACTCCACTCCGCATTTCTGTGCCAAAATGTACCTGCACACCGGTGCGTAATAGTCACCCACAGGTGATGTTGTACCCGTGCGTTCAAGCAATTCAAAACCTTGCAGTGATGCCTTTATTTGTATTTACAGTGCAAGCACTAGGGTGTTCTTAACATCTCCAGACATAAAGTGTCAGTCTTCTACTACTGTACCTTGCTACGTGACGCATCATGCGGACAGGGTAGGGTAATTTGCCACATGGCGCATTCTTTTTTCAAGCCCCCACGGTCCTTGCGCAATCTGTGCACAGCACAGTGACACCACAATAACCCATTAAACGTTGGGCATCATCAGATTTGTGTTGATGATATATATTTTCATAAAGTATAATTTCGATCCACAAGTTACAAGACCAGCAAATATTATTGCAACTAGCAGAGATAATTTAAGTTAATCATTACAAACGGTTATAAAGAATGTTTTCCTTACCTTTTGCAAGAGCGCAGCACGACATTCCACACAAAACCAGTAATAAAATGTCAATCATACTCTCTGCTAAAAGTGATGCCTTGAGAAAAACCTGAAAACTTGAGGATAACTTGAAGAAAAATTCGTAAACAAGATTAAAATGTTCCTCCAGAAGGGATGCACCTTTCAACAACACCCCAGGCGAGCGCGGTCGTTTTGCATGGATAATTAAAAAAAAACAGACCTTTTCCTTGGACATGTAATGTATAAATGTACAGTTACTGGACACCAAGTTTAGATTCCACAGCAGCTCTCTCCCATTCTAACCCGGACCAGCGATTTATTCCCCCCTGTCACACCGGTTCAGTGACGCTATGATCGCCACACCTACACGCCATCGCACAGACCCTCCCTGCCATAGACATGCTCCCTGCGCTCTCTGATTCACGTCTTCGGCGGTCAGCAGGTCTTTCGTGGGGACAAAACTGTCATACTCCACTACCGCTTTCACCAAAACTGTTACTTTCCACGTGCCCGTTTCTGCGAAAGACACCCTCAAATAGACCATTTTTGGTTGGTTTAACAAAGCCAGTTGAGCTGCACTATCAACGAGATTGTGATTAGTGTGATCAAGTAGCCTAACTTTGACGAGGTTAGAATACACCACCGTGAAAAGTAACACTAGGTATAGATGCTTCATAATTCTCAGTAACAATACGTTAAAAAAATATTTTTGGCAAAGGAAGGACACCCAATCGGTCTACTAATTACAAAGTACACCAAAAAAGGCCAAAACAACATGAAGCAATTAAGAATTGTATTCGGAGACTGTTTAATATATCACTAATTTCAACAGCGATCTTAAATAAATTGAACAGAGCTAATTGTGACATTTTGGGCAGGTGGTTCGACAGTACATAAGACAAAACTTTAAACAGAGCAGTACCACTGAATGACCACGAGTAGGAGCATGTTCTGGTAGCAGACAAGATGTTATGTTGGTCGTACTCATCACTCGGTTAAAACAGCGCCTAAAAGTTGGTATCCGGAAGTCTGGATACACTCAATCACTCGGGGTGACATGATACAGTACAGTGATTTGAGGCTTTGTAGTGAGATTCAGCAAAGAAACCATGAACTTGATGTAGGTTCTACACTAAAAGGACAACTGATACCACATAACACCATATGATAATATGCATTTTACCTTCTCTTTTAGCTTGTGCAATACAGAGTTTGATAGGCATAGAAAAACAGTGAATATATCATGGGACAAACAACTCAGTGTAAATGTGATTATTTATCCCAGTAAAGTAGGGGAACTGAAAGCTACACTAATTGAAATAATAGCTGGTAATATATGACTACAAGATCTGTCTGACTACTGGGATGAACATATGCATTAATATACATACACACACAGTAGGCCTATACCCAGTAGCACAGAGATGACTTCTTCCACAGTGACAAAGAGTCAAGCACATTTCTGGAATGTGTGTTCAAACTTTCAGCAATGCCCAGTGATCTTTGTGTAAGCTAACCTGTGGCAGGTGATGGTGGAAGTACAGAGTTTGGAAGGTCATGACAGCATTGTGGCTGAGTTTGTCTGACTTCAGGGATGAAGGACGGTGGACAATTCCAGAGGGAGGACTGACTGGCATGTGGCTTTAGGAGGGAGTGAAGTGGCTTCACCAGGAAGTCGAGGGGTTTGTAGTGGTAGCACCCCAGTATTGTGTCAAGATGAATCACTTTTCAGGTGTAAGTTGCCTCTGTGCGCGTGCAAGTCACACTGACGTCGTGTAGTTATATTGCACAACGGCACACGCGCTCTACACCTGGCCTTTGGTCTGCTGATGGATCCAGTCTGTGAACTTAGTGACCTGCGTGTAAACTCCTGGACGGTTCTGCCGAGCGCAGCCCTCTCCCCAGCTCACAATCCCGGCCAGAAACCAGCGCCGTCCCTTCTCCAGACACACCAGTGGGCCGCCCGAATCACCCTGCACAGACAGACACACACACACACACACACACACACACGCACACGCACACGCAGACGCAGACGCACACGCACATGCAGACACACACACACCCGATGCATTAACAAATGAACCACTATAAAGGGGGACTGTTCAATTTGTGTGCTCACTAAGCCCTGCACAGAGGCAAACACATTCATGCATAATCCAAACCAAAAAAACAAAAACACGTTAAGAGGGACTGTTCTGTTAGGGTGGTAATCTGAAACATTATTCAGTTCAAATCTGTAAGGCGGTGTTTAGGTCTTTAAAAATGAAAAAAATTGCTGTGGTACACCAGCTCTCACACTCATTGGTTTCCACCAGTGTGCTGAAGTGTCCATCTTTGTTTTAAAATGATTGCAGTGTTTAAGTTGTTTGAGTTGTTTGAGTTGTCACCTGACATGCATCTACGCCTCCTTGCATGTTGCCAGCACAAAGCATTCTGGGAGTGACAGCGTCGTCGTACAGCTTGTTGCAAACGTTTCGGTTGATGATGTTCACTGTGGCCTCTTGCAGAAGCGAAGCCAGCTCACCTGATGAGAACGTCGCCAAAATGTTACTACACATCCCTAGAGACAAGCCTTACATCACTTACACACAACTGACAATATAATTTACAAAAACCACCATGTAAAATACAAAAGGACCTTCTATCTCCATTTACTGTTAGTGGAGTAGGTCAACGTCGACACTGTCACAATCATTGCATTCTGTACCATAGGGTCAGACCCATCCTTGTATCTCTAAACACCCCCACTCCGTGTGAATATGTTCTCCCTATGTATATGTGATTTATGTATGTATGTCGGTGAGGTGTATAAGTGAATAAGTGTATAAGCTACTGGATGACCTAAATTTCCCTCGGGATTAATAAAGTCTATCTATCTATCTATCTATCTATCTAAAGAATTGGCTTTTATCACAAAGGACAATACACTGAGGAGGCTCTTCCAGTCAGGCTGGTCTCAGGAGAATGCACTCAGTGAGAATTACTTCGTGTTGATGTTTATCATCTCTCTGGAGTGACGCTCACCGACAGAGCTTTGAATCGTCTCATAAGACACACAAGACGTGCACACCTTTCCACTTGCTACCTCCCCAATGTAGACCTTTCATGCGTCCCTTCATTTGACTGTTTTTTAAATATAATATTTGGTTCTCTCTCACAACTAAGCTACAGGTACACAGGAGCACATCTGTGGGTCACACTTTATTTGGATAGTCCGCCTACAGAGACTTTACAGATGGTTTGTTGAAATTCAAGCTCAGTCTTTTGAATTGTTCACTGAACATCACCCTAACCAAACCCAACCCCTAGCCCTAACCTTAACCATAAGTTGTAGTTAACAGAGTTTGCACAGATAGTTTGTTTATAATTTGAGCATTTGTAGATAGTCTATAGGGGACCATCCAAATCAAGTGTGACCTATCTGTGCATGTCTGTACACATTTGTAACCCCTGCAGGGTCCTTACCGTCCTCCGTGAGCACCCCCCAGCCTGTCACGAAGCAGCTGGTCCCCGAGGAGAAGGCGTGGGTGGGAGCGGGCACACACACGGGCTGTACCAACTCGTTGAAGAAGACGGGGGCGCTGATCTCCAGCAGGGCGATGTCGTAGTCGGAGGTGAACTGGTCGTATTGCGGGTGCTGCAGGATGCGGCGGACCTGCCGCGTGGCAGCGGCGTTGCTAGCCGTGTTCATGACGCGCATACCCATGTAGGCACGCCAGGAGCGGGCGTCAGAGTACCTGTTAACCCCCCCAGGTGAGGCAGGTCAGAATGTGGACAACCAGTGAGCGCCTATAGACATGCATGCTTGATCATAACAAACATACACGCTCATACACACAGACAGACATGCATACAAACATTCAAACACTCCTACACAAACTCATCACTAGACATGCACACAAGCAACATGGATGCATAGAGCGGCCCCTAGCAGCATGCTAACTGTAAACCAGCGTCTCTCAGTCCTGCTAATGGGGCCCCTGCACTGAAACTCTCCTCTCTGTTTTTGCTCCAAGCACACCCGATTGAAGGCAGTATAAAATGTTTTCCACTTGTTAAGTAGAAAAGTATGGTTTATTTAGATAATCACAAGGTCACGCATGTAGAGCGGAGAGGCTTTAAGAGATGAGTTGAGACCCCAAGGAGTAAACAAGCTGCCTCTGGACAAGAGCAGGAGGGAGTTTTGGTCTAAACCAGCACGTTAAAGCCCTGCAATCACCAACAACAGCTCAGAACATTTTTAGTCGAACCCAGACCATGGAACTACATAGTGCAATACCCTTGGCAGCTAGACGGAACCACAGGTGTGTTTTTCTGTCATTCAAATGACCATATACCATCAAAATGAATTTAAAGACGATACCAAAACAATTTTCCTACGAAAATAAACCACAAAAAAAATGGTTCATTCCTACACAGTATTGCTTTAAGCGGTAGCAAAGGGGTTAAATCCTACACATTATTGCTTTAAGCCATTGCTTTAAACAATCCAAACCAGGCATCTCCTCACTTGATGGCGTCCGAGTCCTGGAAGCAGTGTGCTGCGGAGAGCAGCCAGCGGCTGGAGACCAGCGAGGCGCCGCACACGTGTCCGTAGCGCTCCATCTGCAGGCTCACCTGCCACGGCCACGAGCCTGTCTGAGCGTCCGCACCACCCACGATCTTCGCCTTCTTCCTGGGACGCGTGCCGCAGACTGCAGCCAGAGGGAGGGGAGACGGAGGGAGGAGTGGAGATGAGTGGGACAGAGAGGAGTGGAGGGAGAGGAGTAGAGTGGAGAAGAGCAATTCAATTCAATTCAATTTGATTTAAATAGCGCCAAAACAATACAATTGTCTCAAGGTGCTTTGCAGAGCCCAGGGCCTGAACCCCTTTAGAGCAAGCACAATGGTGACAGGGGCAAGGAAAAACTCCCTGCTGATCAGGAAGAGACCTTAAGCAGAACCGCGGCACATAAGGGGGGACCATCTGCTTAGAGCCGGCCAGGTAGAGAAGGAAAAGAAGGGGGGTAGAGGATAGAGGATAAGGTGGGGAGAGAGCATTCAAGTATTCAAAAACAGCTTATGGGTATGCAGTGTGCTCATGAGGTTACTATTACTATTATAAGGGTAAGTAGAGTAATGGAACAGAAAACGTCAATGGTGGCAATTTTTACATTGCATGTAAATACTAGCACAGAGTATGGGGTAGAATAAGTGCATGACAGTGTGGAGGGGGTGGGCAGGTGTAGGCTGAGGGTTTCTACAAGTAGATCAGGTGGAGAGACTACAGCAGCATCCCACAGCGAAGATGTGTGGAGTGACTAGGAGGGGAGGAAAGAGGCAAAGTCAGTGGGTAGAGTTCGGTTGCCAATACGCGCATATGTACTTAACGGATATGGTGATGACGAACAATGTTTCAACAGCCATCAGCATTAACAGGGTCAAACCAAAATGTGCTTTTACATCCTGAGGAGGAAGGGAGTGAGAAGTGGAGTAAAGAGAAGTGGATGAGTAAAAGAAAGGGAGGGGTGAGAGGAGTGGAGGAGTGGAGGAGTGAAAGCAAGGGGTGGGGGGGGGAGTGGAGGAGTGAAAGAGGAGGAGTGAGTGAAAGAGGAGGAGTGAGTGAAGAGTAAAACAGGGAGTAAAGTGAGAGAAGGTGAGTGAGGGAAGTGAAGATGAAGATAAAGGGGGGGGGGCGAGGAGTTAGAGGAGAAGGCTTTGACAGAAAAAGAATGACACAAACCACCTTTCTTAGATAAACTGAGATTTTAAAGTGTGTGCAAGTGTCAGACATTGGCCATTCCCTGGCAGCCATTCAACTGACATGTTTATCCAAAGTGATTTCTGACACAGTGACTGTATAAACCACGTTATATAGATAGGCGTACTTAAAAGTATATTGAACTCAAGACTTTGTGCCCTATTTAAAATGACTATTCAGTGCATGTTTTCGGGTATTTCAAGATATGCTTTTCAAAGGCAAAAAATATATATGCGTTTATTTGAAATGGAAATATCGGAGTGTCAGCACTTTTTGATCTATAGAGAACATGGTCACCCCATCCAAACATTGAATTATCTAAGCTACTGAGGACATAGAGGTTATGAAGGTGTTCAGTCTGGTTATGAAGGTGTTGAGTCTGGTTATAAAGGTGTTCAGTCTGGTTATGAAGGAGCTGAGTCTGGTTATAAAGGTGTTGAGTCTGGTTATGAAGGCGCTGAGTCTGGTTATGAAGGTGTTGAGTCTGGTTATGAAGGTGTTGAGTCTGGTTATAAAGGTGTTGAGTCTGGTTATAAAGGTGTTGAGTCTGGTTATGAAGGTGTTGAGTCTGGTTATGAAGGTGATGAGTCTGGTTATGAAGGTGTTGAGTCTGGTTATGAAGGTGATGAGTCTGGTTATGAAGGTGATGAGTCTGGTTATGAAGGTGATGAGTCTGGTGGACTCACCACAGCGCATCTCGTCAGAGCCGTCTTTGCAGTCTTTGACCCCGTCACACTCTGGGTTCATCTTATTCACACACTTCCCATTGGAACACTTGAAGGATGAAGGGGAGCAGCCTTTATGGACTGGGAAACAGGAGAAATAGTTTATTGAGGACTTTAAGGTGCGTGTGTCTGTCTGTCTTTCTGTCTGTCTATGTGCATGTGTGCATGTGTGCATGTGTGCATGTGTGCATGTGTGCATGTGTGTATGTGTGCATGTGTGTATGTGTGCATGTGTGAATGTGTGTTGATGAGTGTTGGAGAGAGACTGGGAGCATATGTTGAGCATTTGTGGGTGTATTTAGAGCGCTTGTCTGTGTGGGTGTAGGTATGTGTGTGTGGGTGGGTGGTGTGTGTATGTCTGCGTGTGGGTATGTGTATATCTGTGTGGGTGTGTGTATGTCTGTGTGTGTAGGTGTGTGTGTGTGTGTGTGTGTGTATGTCTGTGTCTGACTGTTTGTGTGGGGGGGGGGGTTGTGTATGTCTGTGTGGGTGTGTGTATGTCTGTGTGTGGGTGTGTGTATGTGTGTGTGGTGCGTGTATGAGTATGTGGTGTGGTGTGTGGCCTGTGTGTGGGTGTGTGTGTATATGTGTGTGTGTATGTCTCTGTGTGTGGGTGTGTATGTCTGTGTGTGTGTGTAAATGCGTGTGGGAATGTGTGTTTGTCTGAGGCACTCACATGATCTGGTGCAGTTGAGCTCATCGCTCCTGTCCTTGCAGTCTATCACCCCGTCACAGACTGAGGCCTTTGTGATACACACCTTATTGGGACACATGTGGTAGCACTTCCCTGCTAAAAGATGAATAAAAATAGCAATGCCTTCCTTGAGTCTTTTTTTTCTTTGACAGGGAAACACACACACAAACATGCAATAAAAGCCACATATACAACCCTGTTATAGTCAGCTCAGTGTCTATGTATACAACCCTGTTATTACAGCTCAGTGTCCGCGTTTACAACACTGTTATTATAGCTCAGCTCTCTCCTGAGAAAACCTCCCTGCTATTAAAGAAGGTGAAGAACACTTGAGCACAGGAGATGGCGGGGAAAGTACCATTCACCTATTTGTGTACAACAGGTGAGAGCGGGTACATGATCCGTGTTCAGGCAAGGGGCAACTGAGGAAATTATTTTCTTTGTGGTGATGGTATGATGGGGAAATACCAAATCACAATTCATATAAAGGGATTTTAAGATTTTGTTAAGTGACATACATTTTAACATACATTTAGTCATTTGGAAGACACTGTTATCCAAAGCAACTTACAGTACAGTATGTATTAGCATTAGCATATATATATATACAGTCACTTAGACAAGTATTCAACCCCCCTGAAAGGCCTCATCATTTTCACAATTATCAAAGAAACTTAAATACATTTTCCCACTCAGTATTTTTATTGCAAACATCTATGCTCTATGATCTAATATATTTCCAAAGGCAACTTAAGTTGTTTGTCGGCTAACATTAAACATAAATACATTTCAAACTTACATAAGTATTCTACACCCTGTGCTTTTGAGTTCCAGATTAAGGCAGTGACACATTCTTCCCAAATGATACAGAGGTGTCACTTATTTAACCATAACTGATCCTTATTAGGTATCTCCTATGAGTGGTTAAAGTAGAGATCTTCTTCTGGATATAAAATCACTGTCTAAAGGTCCTCAGCCAGGTTGTGAAGTAAATAAAGACTAAAGAGGCAAGGTGATTGAAATGCTGAGGGGTTCTCTACCAAGTACTAATATAGAGAAGTTGAATACTAATGCAAACAGAATATGGAACAGGGAGCACGCAAAGGCTACTGGTGAAAATGTATATTAGTGCTGTAAGCGGTTTTGGATAAAAGCAGCTGGTAAATGAATACATGTAATAAATGTAAGAGCTCAGGTAGTAGATCAGGTAGTAACTCAGGTAGCTCAGGTAGTAACCCTGATAACTCAGGTGGTAACTCAGGTAGTAACCCTGATAACTCAGGTGGTAACTCAGGTAGTAACTCAGGTGGTAACTCATGTGGTAACTCAGGTGGTAACTCAGGTAGTAACTCAGGTGGTAACTCAGGTAGTAACTCATGTAGTAACAGGTGGTAACTCAGGTGGTAACTCAGGTAGTAGCCCTGATAACTCAGGTGGTAACTCAGGTAGTAGCTCAGGTAGTGACTCATGTGGTAACTCAGGTAGTAACTCAGGTAGCTCAGGTAGTAGCCCTGATAACTCAGGTAGTGACTCATGTGGTAACTCAGGTAGTAGCCCTGATAACTCATGTGGTAACTCAGGTAGTAGCTCAGGTAGTGACTCAGGTAGTGACTCAGGTAGTAACTCATGTGGTAACTCAGGTAGTGACTCATGTGGTAACTCAGGTAGTGACTCATGTGGTAACTCAGGTAGTAGCTCAGGTAGCGTGCTTACCACAGTTGTTGTTCTCCTCGCTGCTTTCTCCACAGCCTGCCTGTGAGCCACACTGACTGCCGTGAGGTTTGCACTGCCCATTCCCACAGTACACCTCCCCTGGCCTGCAGTTGGCTGCAGCGATAAGAAGAAGAAGGAGAGAACTACCATAAATATATCAGAAATATCATATATTTTTCACACTGTTTTTCTGTGTTTTTCCAACTCACATGCCCATTCCTCTTGCACCCACATAATGATATTGATCTACTTCTATCCTTGGCTAAGGGTCAATTTTTTCCTTTTTCTTTTTCTTACAATGGCTTTCCCTTCTGTAACCATGGCTATTTGTAAAGTATGGAAGCATGACACACTACACCACAAACCCGGCACTTTTAAACGTAAGCCCCTTAGATAGTTAGAGAGCGTTTTTTCGAAAAGTTATGCTTTCCGTGGCGGAAAAAAACTGTTTTTTGCATGGACAGAAGGGCTTAAACAGAAATTTGCCCAGGTAAGTGTGGACAGGACCTGACTGGCACGGTTCTGGCCCACATGGATAAGGCCTACATCTGGTCCAAAGTCTACTGCTACCTGGGTGATGTTGAAAGATGGAGTGTGTGTTCTCACAGGTACTCACAACACTTTGTCTCATCCCGCCCGTCTGTGCAGTCCTTCTCCCCATTACACACTTTCCTCAGGGGGATACACAGGCCATCACCACAGCGAAACTGTCTAGGACAGGCTGAGAGAAACACACACACAAATACACACATATGCCCATTAATATCAAAGATCTGAACGACTTAATACCGCACTCACCCACTGACCCACCTCCGTGATCTTACTGTAAGGAACCACTTTTCCAGACCAACGACGAAACTGAGAGTGGGCGAAGGTTTCCGCGTGTTCGTCTTTCTGTGCTTTGCTGAAACGCAATATTTTATTAAAGGACCCTGTCTTGGTAAACTTAATTAATCTGCACACTCTTGCTCAACACACTCAAGCAGAGTCACTATTTATTGAGCAACTTGATTGTATGAATCATCCTCCCTCCAAAACCAGGCAACGGCACACACTGCAGATAAACAACTATATGACAGATAGATGATTTTATCCAAGGTGACTCACACATTTTCTCAGTGTGTGTCCCTGGAAAGCAAGCCATTCAACCTGGTGATGCTGTTAGCATCTTTGCCTTTTGGTCGAGCCACAACACCAGTTCTCATTCACAGTCTGGATCCTGATAAACAAGCACATTTACCAGACTCAGGGCCAGCTGGGATTGCGTACATTTTCTTAGGAATCGATCGGGGCCTGAACCCTAGAGAGCAAGCACGAGGCAGCAAAGGCAAGGAAAAGCTCCCTTGAACAGGACGAAATGATGAGCAGAACCTGTCTCAAAAGGAGGGGCCCCTCTGTAAGATCTGACCCAGTATCCTCCACTATATGGGACACTTCCGCAAAGGTGCTGGCCTTGAGACCGGCAGCCAGACAGTTCACAATGACATGACCCAGGAACCTTTAAAAAGCTGGCCCTGACTGTGTAAATGAAGCCCCGTGGTGGGTCCCCCCGGTGGTGGTGAAAGGCGGGGCGGCGCTAGCACTGACGGCTGTCAGATGAGCACTCACTGGTCTCCGGGGAGAAGGCGCGGAACAGCAGCTGAAAGCCCCTGTGAGTCAGGGACTCGTCCGAGCGAAAGTGCAGCAACACCGGGGATGAGTAGATCCTCTTCCTGCTGCTGTCCACGATAGGGTTGCACAGCCTGAGAGGTGAAAACATAGCACACCGACACACACACACACACACACACACACACACACACACACACACACACACACACACACAAGCACACGTACACACACAAACATATACCCACACAATTGACGGGCAGAAGTGGACACATAAGCAGACACATTTCCATAAGAGCACACATTCAGACACAAACCTGTGGAAGTGCATACACTCAAACACACACACACAAAAACGAATCATTTACCTATTAAGGATAATTCACTCAATCATTGAGAACATTCCTGCACACCACAAACTCATGCAGATGACTGCTATGCAATGTGGATGTGGATGACACCAATGCCAGAGTGGAGCGGCAGAGATAAAAATCGAACTCACCGGACCCCATTGATTTCCAGCCAGTCTTTTTCACAGGCCCTGGAGGATGGCGAATCCTGAATGTCCAGCATCACAATGGTTATGGAGAGCAGGTAACCAGGGAACGGCGTCTGACAAAGAAGCAAGACGGGCGAAAAACAAGATTTAGCCTCAGCGTTGAAAAAGAAAGGAATGTAGAGACACGGCCTGGGACAAGGCCCTCACACTGCCTCCAGGTCATTATCAAGGGATGGGCTTTGTGCTGTTTTTAAATGGCTGACTGTACCATGCATATTGATACTCGCACACACACACACACACACACACACACACACACACAGAATTAGGCTGATGAGGTGCAAATTAATTATTTCAAAGATAAAGGTCAGGTATTTAGCAGACGCTTTCATCCAAAGCGACACCTTGCAGTGATCGAGAATCAAACCCAGGTCGTCCGCTTAGAGGGCGACGACCCTAACCACTGCTCCACCACGCCCTATTGTGAAAGGTTCATAGTCCTTCTTCAGGACACTCCTGTACTTCCTGTGTCCCACCTCTCTCTACTTCAGCCATACTGAAATAGTAAAGTCACCACGTAATTACAACGCCCTTCTTATTAATCTGAATCAGTAGAATGGCCAAATCCAGATTCTGCATCACTATCTCCTTTTCAGATGGGTTTATACTATGGAGATGAGTAGTTCAGGAGAGTAATCCAGTATTAATATCAAGACTAGCATGAACCTAGCAAGGCTGGGTAAATTTATGGACAGATGATTTACAATGTAGAGAACCAGAGGACTCGTGACTCAGGGCTCTGTGAGCTCTCAGAGGATTGAGGACCCTGGGATGAGTGAATATCTGAGGGAGGCAGTGGGCTTGGCCCTCTGAAGGACAGTAAGCCTTGACCTCTGTTCTCACCTATCCTCACCCTCAGTTTCCTGTTCCACTACAATGCTATATGGTCATACAGCTATATGGTTTTCAGTTCCCCTACAGTGCTATGTGGTCATATGGCTATAGGATTGCCAGTTTCTCTCGAGTGTTTCATTGTAAAAAAAACTCTGTCAAATCTGAAATGGTAAGATGTGAGCATTTTCTAATATCTGAGGAATTGAGAGGGAATGTCGTCTTTGTCTTCCTCTCGTCCTCACCCTCAGTTTCCAGCTGCAGTCCATGTTTGGTGCGTAGTTGGCTGGGAAATAGGGCGAGGTCAGCGAGCCGTTCCATGATGAGATGAAGCCTCCACATTCTAGACACGAGCACAAACAAACACAGGTGACAGATTACATAGGACACAAAAGCTGGGTCTGTAAAACAAAAGAAGAGATGACTGATGAGAAAAAAAACAGATATTAGTAGGAGGATAGCATTTCTAAGGAAAAAAGGGTTAAAGATACGCTGTCAATAACTTGAAGCCGCTGAAAAATAAATCCGAACTTCTAAATTTGATTTGAATTTCTTGCTCATTGATCAGAACTGGAACACTCTCTTCCAATATACAAGTGTTCATACCGTATATGTATGAAGGCTATTCACCTTACCTGAGCTAATGATTCGGCTCATACAGCTCATAAACGATCAGACTGCATCTGTGGTCATTGATAGGGATTAAGATTTATATACGTCTGCTTGAGTCTGACTGAATATGATTCTCTTTATGATTATAAGTTAAACTGATTATCTCCCTATCATGATTTCACACTACTACAGCTGTCCAGATGGACTGTTAGGTGAAAATTCACCCTTAAGTTAGTTCTGGACTCCGAAGTTGTAGATCAGTATATTTATTCAATAACAATTGCAATTGGGCTCACTCACAACACAAGGATGAAAAGTGAAGCCCTGATACTCACAAACCACAAGGGTTATATACTTAAGATTTATCTAATGCTGACGCCATAAATGTTTAATCATCTAGTTCTCGACTGAGCTTCTAGTATCTTCTCAGGGTCGAGAAAACAATAAGTGGCGCCAGTTAATCAAAGTTACACATATACACAGAAACACAGAAAAGCCATGTCACTGATATGAAAAGCATAAAAGGTAATTATTAATACAAGCACTTGATTCATATATTCTGAAGTAATTAACAGTTTGGTAATTATCTCCATCATGGACACATACACACATACACACACACACCTTCTTTAGGTATGGCCTGGAAATAGGCTTTGAAGATGGCTCCATGTCGTTGTCGACTGAAAGAGAAAGTGACCAGCATGACATTTCCAGACGAGGTCAGCTTCATCACCGGGGAGGAACTGGACACTGGCAGACCACACCACCTGCAACGCAACACAACACAACATGTTACATGACATCCCATAAACGCAACGCACACAGCCGCGTTTGAGAGATGTGGAGAACCTGCAGAGACTGTCCATTTAACAGGGATAACGCTCAAATGTCACAGGCATGGCCTTGGACTGTGTAGATCACTTATATATATGAGGTTGTATAAATACATAACATTGATATTGAATTAAATAGCACATTATTAGCTTTTTCATGCAAAGAGATCACTCACTGTGCCCATCATCCATGTGCAGGCATGGAGTCCTCAATGCTAGAATGCAGTTTGCGTATTGCAATTACTTAAAGAATAGTACGCAAGAGGAAGTGGTTTATCAAAAATACACCTGGTGCCCATGACATGCAGGACCCTATTTCATGCAGCCAGGGTTAGCAGGGGGTTTAAGGGGCCCTGGCTTTACAACACAGGCTGGGAGCCATGAAATCAGCTATGGAATCCCCCGATCAATGCTTCCAACCTCTGTGCTATTTTAGCCACTCTTGCTACATCATAAAAAATACCCCTGTATTAAACCCTTTGTGTCTTCCTGACACTGACACTGAGTTATACCCGCTCGTGTGTACCTGACACTGACCTGTGTCATACCTGCTCGTGTCTACCTGGCAATAATTTGTGTTGTACTCTACCTGGCGAGGATCTGTGTGTGCAGCCATTCTCTCTTTACACATTTTCATATTCTAGCATCTCTATCTTTTGGGTGTGTGTCCTTTCTCTCTCTTTCTCAACACCCTCTCATGTCTACCGGGCGATGATGTGTGTTATATTCTCTCATGTCTACCGGGCGATAATGTGTGTTATATTCTCTCATGTCTACCTGGCGATCATTTTGTTCTGTAGCGGGAGCAGGAAGTCGAAGGCGGAGAGCTTGTGTGCGGAGCAGCTGCCGGGGGTGGCCCCCTGCAGGGTCAGGACCACCAGTCGCACCACGTGACCTGAGGGGACCCGCAGCCTCCACTGGTAGTACGGCTTCTTGGGGCTCACCAGACTCAGGGTGCGGTTGTTGCCATACTTAGCGTACAGGTCAAAGGACATCGCTGCGGAGACAAGGTGAAGGAGAATTGAGCTTGAGCGAAACAAGGGTGAGAAAGAATGGGGGAAATAACAAGAATAAGGGGAAGAAAAGGGAAAGAAAAGAATAAAAAAGAGAACAAATACAAGAAAAAATACATAAAAAAAGGGAAAGTAGAAAAAAGAATGAATGAATAGATGAATGAATGAATGAATGAATGAATTAATGAATAGATGAATAAATAGATGAATAAATGAATGAATGGATGGATGAATGGATCAATGAATGAATGAATGTATGAATGACTGTGAAATTAAAAGACAGAGAAAAGAGGGAAAAGTCCTTTTTAAGTTCCATGTTCCAGTTGGCCTTTTCTGACCTTGGTGACCCATCTGCCACTTTCCACTCTGCAGAGAATTCGGATTCTTGATTTTTTCTGCCTTGTCATCAGAGTCATCATCATCATCATCGTCATCATCCAGACCTATACACACACGCACACGCATGCACGTGCACACACACACACACACACACACACACACACACACACACACACACACACACACACACACACGCATACATACAGAAAGTTCCCTTCACAAGTTATTTCACAAGTAACAGCTGAATCACTCAGTTTAACATGCTCAACAGCTCTGGGAAACACAACTAAAATTAGTACTTCTTCTGTACTGTACGTTTTAAGGCACCAAAGATTCTGCTAAAGGATTTATGGATAAATGACTCGCTAAATGACTAATGCAATATAAAACAACAAGGAAGTCATGATCACGTTGGATCACTGATCAGGATCATGGTGTATTACTGTGGGGGAAGTAGTCCCAGGGGGTTGGAAAGGACAACAGTGGAACCCTCAGTGGAGTGAGGGGTAACTCTTTATTTGCACAGTTCGCCTACAGAGACTTTACAGATGGTTTGTTGAAATTCAAGTTTAGTCTTTTGAAATAGTTCACTGAACATCACCCTAACCAAACCCAACCCCTAGCCCTAACCTTAACCAAAAGTTGTAGTTAACAGAGTTTTGACAGATGGTGTGTTTATAATCTGAGCATCTGTAGATAGTCTATAAGGGACAAATAAATAAAGTGTGTTTATAATCTGAGCATCGGTAGATAGTCTATAGGGGACCATCCAAATAAAGTGTGTTCATAATCTGAGCATCAGTAGATAGTCTATAGGGGACCATCCAAATAAAGTATGACTGCAGCATGTGTGGAGGACAGAGAGTGGACAGCTGACCCAGCAGTGAGAGTGTGTCCTCTTCCTTGTTCAGGTAGTACCGCTCCTCATTCTTGTTGTACAAGAACTTGTTGGTGAAGGGTAGTCGTCTCTGCAACCTGTCCGGCTTGGAATTCTGTATCTCCAAGGCAACAGTTGCTGGGGCGGAGAACTTGCTCACGTAGAACACGTTGAGCCCATCTGATCCTTCACTGTCAGTAGACCCGTACACACACACACACACACACACACACGCACAAATACACACATATACTTTAACAGAAAGACATGACTAAACATTAATCACGCCGTTCTGCTGGGCGTAGTGAAATACTTTTTCCAATGAATACGTCCTTGACACACTTGTTTAAAAGGTCAAAGTAATGGTGAGAAGACTGTCCAAACAATAAACCCTCACTGTCTGTGGCGCCCTTCTTCCAAGAAGCAGTTTCACAATGGCCGCACCTCAGTAACATTACACTTTTAGCATAATTTCAAAAGCATTTCAGAAAGACCAAGGCAAAGGGTGAAGTATAAAACTAAACTGTTAATGTACTGGAACAACATTATTAAAGTCCATTTGAGTTAATTTCCTCACCTGAAGGCAATTATTCCTGAGCGCTTGTAGTAGGACATCCATTGGGTTGAGTCATATAGTTCTGAAAACTGACAAGAAACACTTTTCAAAATCCTCCAAATGCAACACAATCCAACAAAAGTACAGTTTAAAAAAATATATATATATAAATAAAAAAAGCTAAAAAAAAAAAACAGGTTAATATCTTAATCCCAAAGAAAAGGCAAGCACGTACAATGTACATAGTACATACTTTCTCGACTGTCTCAGTTTAGTTAGCCTGGTGTGGAAAGTTTGCTTGGCGTGACATGGTCAGCGGACGCCCCCTCTGCTAAGTTGGGTTGACATCAACTACTGCGCTAGATGCGACTGTACCTCGCTATCACTGTACCACGCTGGACCCGCTGTCTGGCACAAAAACCCTGTTCTTGTGTAATTGGCCTGGGCAGACGAGAACTGCCGGGGCAACAACAGCTCCATTGTCTTGACCTCAATGTCATATTGAAATGTCTATGTGCTTGTCGTGGGGAAGAGGGTGGGGGGTGGGGTGTGGGTGTGTGTGTGTGTGTGTGTGTGGGGGGGGGGGGGGGTGGTGGGTACTGAGTTCAGGCCACCTTAATAAGCAGGAACGAGCATGTTGTGGACACATGCCGGCCAACTTTTGCTGCCATTGTTGTTACAGACTGAACATAATTTACTCAGGAGGTTATTAATGTGTAATTATGGTTCTATTGAATTTGACAGTTGGGACAATTTCCTCCGACAAGCCTTAAGAGGCGATAAGCTGTTTCCCATGCCATAGCATAGGTCTCTCTAAAACATGCCTGCCTAGTGCAGTTTATCTAAAAAGAACTACAACTCCCAGTTATGACCTAAATGTCAGACCCGTGGCCGATCTACACACTTATCAGCACTGACTCTTTTCCCCTTTTTCTCTCTCTCTTCCTTTTTCTTTTCACCCTTTCTCAATCCTTCGTTCCATCACTCTCTGTTTCTGTATGACATTGCCCAACTGATGATAAAGCAAATGACTATTTAATCCTGATCCTGACTCATCCTGAGTGCCTGAGCCCACGGCCCCATCCCACAGACACAGATAGAGATATAGATGTCCTTTTTATCATAAGCATTTGTCCCTTAGGCAGATATGTGGCATGTCCTGGCTCTGTTGAAGTCCTCTTTTCATTTATCCATGTCTGTCTCTACCACTCTGTCTCTTCTCACACTCTTCAGGACTATTCTATCTCTCTCTCTCTCTCTCTCTCTCTCTCTCTCTCTCTATCTCTCTCTCTCTCTCTCTCTCTCTCGGCTTAGGAGTTGGGTTGAGGATGGTGTGGTAAACTTTTGTATATAATGACTCACTAATTCGTTTCTTTTAGTTATATATTTTATTTTATTTAAGATACTCTGTATGACTCAGTCTTTCCTGTTTCTTTCTTCTACCCATTCCTCTCTCACTCTCTCTCGGCTAGGGAGTTGGTTTGAGGATGATGTGGTAGTTTTTGGTATGTGTTATACAGTATAACGCAAAGGTTCGCTGAATGAAGTCTCTGTTTTAAAGTGCCCTCTTATCTGCTCTCTCTCATTTCCCCCTATCTTTCTCACTGACCCTCTCCCTCCCTCTCTCTTCTGCTCGCTCTCCCTCTCTGTCACTCTCTCTTTCTCTCCCTCTCTCTCTTCTGCTCGCTCTCCCTCTCTGTCACTCTCTCTTTCTCTCCCTCCCGCCCTCTTCGCCCCCCCCCCCTGCCCCTGTCGCTTTCTATTTCTCTCCCTCTCTCTCTGACCTACTCTCCTGCCGAGTGCTGCAGTACTGGGGATCCTCCACTGAGTGTCTGACTGTGTCTCCCTCCTGAGGGTCCCCCAGCAGACAATGTTTTTATTGAGGAGCTGCTCTTCCTCTCACTCTCACTCTCTCTCTCTCTCCCTCCCTCTCTTTTTCTCTCTCTGCCTCCCTCTGTCCACCCGGACACCAGCTCGCATCGCCTCGCTCCCTCGCTCCACTCACAAACGCCGGTCTTGTCCTCGGCCCTGAAAAGCGCCGGTCCCCCGGGGCCCCGTGGCGCTCAGTGCAGAGCCTCAGAGAAGCGCGGGGGGCTCCGGTTACAGGCCCGCTTTACATCCAGGAGGGGCCCGAGAGGGGCCCCTGTCTGACAGTGATTGCAGTGAACGCGAGGGCCTGTGGTTAGATGGTTAGAACCTGCTTTACATTTCAAAATGGCAACAATGAAGAGGGGCAGGAGTTTGTGTGTCTGGGGAGGTGGGGAGAGGGTTGGGGCGGGATTGGGGGGGGGGGGGGGGATGGGGGCAACAGAACACAGAGCAGGGGCCCCCATGATTTTGGTAGCCACCCTTATGCCCCCACAAGCGTCTAATGTGTCAGAGGGTAGTGGAGCTCTAGAGTGGCCACAAGAGACCTGCGGCATTCCAGGGAGACCCTCGAGAAAGAGAGAGAGAGAGAGAGAGAGGGAGAGAGAGGGAGAGAGAGGGAGCAAGAGAGAGAGAGGGAGCGAGAGAGAGGGAAAGAGAGGAGAGAGAGAGGGTCATAGAGGAAGAGGGAAATAGAGCGAGGGAGGGAAGGAGAGAGAGAAAGACAGTGAGAAAGAGAAAACAGAAAACAGAGAGAAAGGTAAAGAATGCAAGACTGAAAGAGAAAGAGAGATGGGAATCAGCAGGAGTCTCTGTACCATACATCTCACACTCACACAGTGAGCGAGATGCGCTTACGGTAATTCACTTACGTAATAGCTCAGAGCCTGAGACTGGGCACGGAACTCTGGGGAGGATGGCTCGGCCAGCTCCGGTGAGAAAGTGAGGTTGGGGAACTCCACGGTGCCTCCCAGGTAGAACACAGAGGGACGCGGCGCTGCCGAGGGCAAGGTGCCAGGCATGTGACCAAAGTGGCATACACACCACAGGGACATAAAGAAAGCCATTGAGGAGGGACACAAGTGGTGTGTTAGAGCTGAGAGCTGTGGCATCAAGTGCACATATAGGTGGTATAAGCGCAAGCAACAGAGCAGAAATACACACTGTATACACACACACACACCCACACACCCACCCAAACACACACACCCAAACCCACGAGAAACATTATCACCAAGGCACAGACTATACAAGTAAGCTGTTCAGTAGTAGAACTTAAATGCAGATGTTTAGTGTAAGAGTGGAGGAGTGGAGGATGCACTAGATGCACACACACACACACACACACACACACACACACACACACACACACACACACACACACACACACAGACACACACCTGCACACATAGACACAGACAAAAATGTTAATCATCAAGATAAAACATACACTTCACAGGAATGTTTCACTTAAACACACACACATACACTCTCCCTCTCTCTCTCTTACACGCACACATACTAACACAAAAACACACAGCACCAGATCAGTAACATGCATCCAATCCATCCTTTAAATGTTCTACTCCCCAGGGAAACAGGACAAACTCACATGCACAGAAGTAGAGAATCAGTGTGATGGCCGCGCTGAGAGGGACAAGAGACGCAGCCACCAGAGCCCACCTCCTGCACCCCCCACAGGTAGACTCCGCCGCGACCCCGGGGACTTTGCTGTCTGTCCTGGCCGATGCGGCAACTGTCGCAGCATCAGACAACTGGGTGGGCTCAATCTTAGCACCCTGCCAAACAGACCGTCAAAAACACGGCCTCATTCATACCGATATCCTCCATATTAACATATCACTAAGCGGATTCCCTGCTGTTTCATTTAACACAATTTTACAGTTTTGTCATGACCTACAAAAGGTTTATAAACGCGTAGGCTATTTCTTCACTAATACTCTGTAACACGCAATTACATAATAATTAATTCCGGGCCTGCAGTAGTCACAATTGGTCACCTCATATTGCTTTTTCATTGGAAACTATGGCGAGAGAAGCCTCGCATCCCTGCAGGATTTCCCCCGCAGAGAAACACAAAGACTTACAGGAGGGTCTCTTTTCCCACGGTCCTTCGCAGCGGTGGCACTACTCAATCGAGAGCCGCACTTTGACAAGGGCATTCATGGAGGCGAGAACCAAATACCAAGACCTACATTCATACAGTGGCGAGCCGCATTGGCAATTAAGAAGAATTAGCCGACCGAGGCTCTCAAGAGCAGCCAGGATGAGATGATGCTCAAAGCAATAAAAACGGGGGGGAAACTTCCATGCTATGCAAATGAACTTTTTCTCAACTTAAGATGTTTCACAGTAACTGTCTGTTCAACAATCCTCTGGTTTACGTGAAAATGCATCGTCTTCAGCTCACTTTTCGTTTGAGATCTCTTTAAGAGATGTAATGCAACAGCCTTCCTTACCTGTGCAGGTGTATTTCCAGTGAGACCGTGTCCATTGCCTGATACACTGTAAACTTCGCAACTTCTGTTTTTTGGATAAGTTATCATGGCACGGTCCCGTGTGGCTCCCTCGCTGTGATATGCAACAGTACCTCGGGCATAGAAATTACGCAGAAAAACCCGGGCGATCGCTCCTTTGATTCTCAGAGAAACCCGACCTGAGCGGGTCTAGAGCGGTGAGCATTCACTCCCCGTAGCCCTTCTTGAACAGGTGCTACGCCGAGCCCACAATGCACCGCGGCACAAAGGGACCACTATGAGCAGGTACAATCCACACAACCATCCGTGCGACAGAAATTGTGGGCAAACTTCCTCCGTGTGCCTACGTCTTGACTAGACAATGGAAAGCGTTTGACGTATGTTGGCCGCGCTGCTAATACATTCAGGGAAATAACAAATTCGGTAATGAGTGATAAAAGTGTGTATTGTTGCAATTTACTAGAAACACTTACATCATCAATGGTCAAAGTGTTTAATATTATAACCTCCCACGCCCATTATCATGTTACAAAGCAATGGACCTTAGGTCCCTGAAGAGAACTTGACACATAATTGTTTTGGCCTGTGTAGCCTGCAAGGTCCTTGATATGTTCAGTTTAAATTGATAATTTTCATCTTAATTGAATCATTTGTATTTATTTATTTATTTGACCAAACTACGCTTCTTTAACATGATACATGAGTAGAGCTTGTATCAGTAAGGTAAAGAAGGGGTCATTCACCTGCTTCCAGATTTGTTCTTTTCATCCATGTCCTTTCAGCCAGATGGTTTCTTATCAGCCTATCGTAAGGTGATATCTTTGAATTTCAGATCCAATCTTGCTGTGACATTGGATACAGCAGGTCAGGGTTATATATGAAAGTGCTGGTATGAACGGAATGCTGTGATTGACATCCAAAAAGAGGAGAGAAGAAAAGCCATGGAGTAACTCAAGATATGCTTTATTGTTCATGTTTTACTGCTTAACAGGAAGAAACGACACATGAACAGGTACTTTTAAGAGGCTAATGACCATATATTATCAGTGGATGCCATTTTGGAGGGGCGTAGAGTCAGCGGTGAACTTTGATTGGCTGATTGGGACATGTCTGTGACTGTGAGGTCATTGAATGTGACTGTGGATCCACTCTGTGAACTTGGCTACCCTGGTGTAGACGCCCGGCAGGTTGGGGCGGCCACAGCCCGCGCCCCAGCTCACGATCCCGGTCAGGAACCAGCGGCCCCCAACCTGGGACCGGCACACCAGCGGACCCCCAGAGTCTCCCTGAAGGAAACACAGACCATATAAAGAGACAAGAGGGAAATTATATTAACTTTAAATACATGTAGTTCAGTTCAGTTTAGCATGGTGCTCTGGCAGCAGTGTTACATGAGTGTTACAATAGCAAGTCATTTAATTAACATGACATAAAGCTGCTTTAATTCTAGATTCACATCAAGATACTTGTGAAGCCTCTAAGAGTCCACAGCAATAAATATAAAAGTGAATTTAGGGATGTGAAGTTTGGTGGACACACCCAGTATTAAGATACAAATAACTTAGGAATTCCAATTCCTTATGCCATCATTGTCTAGTTTATATGGGACACATACTGTACTGGCTGTATGTATCTCTACTCAAAGCTGAAATGAGACGGAATGATGACAAAAGTTATACAAGAACTGTTGGCAGTAAACCAGTAAGACCCACTAAAGGACTGTTTTCTGTAGCTCACTGGCAGAACAAGACCGTGAGTTCAACTACAAGGTAATGGGTTTGTTTTGCCAGGGAGCACATAGCCTGATAAAAATGTATGCCTTAACTGCTCAGTGAGTTATAATGGATAAAAGTGTCAGCTAGATGGATAAAATGTAAATCCGGAGGTCTCACTCACCCTACAGGCGTCCTGTTCTCCTGAAGGCACCCCAGCACACAGCATCCGGGGCGACACCGGTCCGTACCTCCTCTTGCACTCGCTCTGGCTCAGGATGCCAACTTCGGCCTTCTGCAGCACGGTGGGCAACACTTTATCTGGGTGCGGAAAAGGGCAAGCTTCAGTTAGCTCGCTTTTGCATGCGTCCTTTCACTACTTCGCTTTTTTTTTCTCCGCCACTTCTTTTTTTTTCCATCCCTTCTCCTGGTTTAAATGCTGCACTCTTTCAGCTGAAGTTCAGAAAAGAGCTAGAGTTACAACTTCCACCTCGGAGAACAGGACGTACAAGCATCCACACTGTGTCACAATGTTTTTGACCAAATTCCTGAATCCCAGGTGAGCAGTACTGCCTGTCCCAAGTTTCGACTGTAAGCATACAGATTTTCTATCCAATACATTACCCCATACATTTGCTACTTCATACATTATTAAAGGCACTGTCTGCAATTCGGACAAAAGGTTGTTGAGCTCAACAGCCATTCAAATTACACATCTCCTTTCCGTGCTCCTGAAGCAATGTGTTGATTGGCTGGAGTTGTTTATGATGTGAGCCACTTTCTTTCCCATTTACAGTGCCAGGACTGTGTAGGGGCACAGAGTTTTGTTTTTAAGTGCACACAGACCGGACGGCTAGAGGACCATGAGGAAAAGATTTGCTTAAAGTGTATTGGATTAGAATCACGGACTGCACCTTTAAGCACATGCATGACCATTACTAATGTGTGAATGAGGCACAAGTCTTTGATTGCAAGCACATCACCACATTCACCTCTCCCTTCAGCTGCCAAGAGGACAAGCCCTGTAGTATTCAGTATTCAGATTCTCAGGGGACTGCACTCATCCATTGTCCGTGAGAGTACAGTTATCTTTCTCACTGAGACAGAGATGAGCCACAAGGGAGCAGTTATCTCAGGCGACACGACAGCGGCGAGGCTGATCATTGAGGGCGATGAGTCAGCTTACAGGGAGGAGGAACTGGTGCTCGGAAAACCTGCCACTTAACCTCACTGACCTCAAGCGGAAACAAGGTGACCATCCCTCCACTGTACACTAACGGACAAAATGGACAGAGTCTCCAGTTTCAGGTTTGTGGGCATCCCACATTTCTGACAGTCTCATATGGTCAACCAACATAAACTCTCTGGTCAAGAACCGCACAACAGCGACTTTACTGTCTAAAGGCACTAAGGAGGGCCAACCTGCCACAGCAGCTGCCGGTGTCTTTCTAACGCTGCTCCACTGAGAGTGCCCTGACACATGGGATCCTAGTCTTAGTATGGCAACAGTTTTTGCGGCTGACAAGAAGGCTTTACAGAGAGCCATCAACGCAGCCCTGCCCAGAAGATCACCATGCATGCATCTGCCTGCCCAGGAGGATCTGGAGGCCCATCTACAGCTCCCGTTGCCTGCGGAAACCATCCTATCTTACCCCACCCGTCACTTGTTTGTCCTTCTGCCTTCAGGAAAGCGCTACAGGTCCATCAAAACACACACCACGAGATTCATGAACAATTTCTACCCCAAGGCCTTTAGCACACTCACACACTCAAAGAACACCCCCCATAGACAATACTTATACTGCGCGCATGCGTGTGTGTGTGTGTGTGCGTGTGCGTGTGCGTATGTGTGTGTGTGTGTGTCTGTGTGTGTGTGTGCGTATTTGGTTTAAATAATGCCATGAATGCACTGGCTGCTGTGACCTCACCTAACTATTGGACAGACAGAGGAGACAGAAAAGATTGAGGTGATTCACGCACACACATAGAACAAACACTCCCACACACACATACACCAGTAACAATAGTCACTCAGCCAAAGTGGGGATGTTTGGCATGTTATTTCTAAAATGACACATTTATTTTCGATTCTGCTTTGGATTGGTCACCTCACCTGACTCTCTGACAAAGGGAGTTTTAAAAAGTGATTTACGAAACACTGTCATAAGATAGAAACCATACTGTTGAAAATGTGCTTACTTAATTTGCTTCTAAGTAAAAGTTAGAGAAGCAAATTAAGTAAGTGACCACTTATTCTTGAATATAAAATACATCACTCCACTGTCTCATTATACCACATGAATTAAACAAGGAAGTTGTTCAATTATTTATTATTCCATATTAATTATGGAAAAACAAGCTGTGTCATGCTTGTTGCATCATTTATTCTATTATGTATTTTTTCCTTGACCTGAAATTTGCTGCCATTGTACCTCACTTTGCATACAAAACATCTGCTAAATGACTAAATGTGAATGATTCAATGATTCAATGTGAATACGAATATACAGTACATGATTAAATAACGAAATGTAAATACAAATGTTAATGATTAAATGTGAATATAAATGCAAATGATTCAATGTGAATATAAATGTAAGTGATTAAATGACTAAATATAAATATAAGTGCGAGCGCTGACCTTGCTCAGAGCGGTATCCCCAGCCGGTGACCCAGCAGCGGTGGTGCTCACTGAGGGCCTGGGAGGTGGCCGGGAGGCAGGCGGGCTGGATGAAGGAGCCGAGGGACGGAGGCCATGGCTTACGCAGCTGCAACAGGGCGATGTCGTAGTCGAAGTTACGCGCGTTGTAGTACTTGTGCACCACAATGCGACGCACGTCTGCCACGTGCTTGGCACTGCCCTGGGTGAGCATGCCCATGTGGGCCGCCCACTGGCGTGGGTCCGAGAGCCTGTAGCAGTCAAAAAGTCAGAGGTCATGAATCAGATGTAAATGTCCCCTCCCCTTTCATGATGGCATCTGTAAGCTAATGTTTTATTCAAATTGACTTATTTGTCCAAAGCAGACTGAGCCTGCCAGGGTCGAAGGTCATAGGTTCTAGCTCATGGATGAGATGGAAATGATCCCACCCTTTGTATGATGGTAACAGGAAGTTAAAATAAAAGGCCCATGTAAATAGGATAATGTATGGCCTAAGGTATCAAAAGTGATGGTGTCACTCAAATAAAAGCTCAAATCAAAAGCCCATGTATGTGGCTTACATCAACACTGTATAAGATATGATATTCTAAATGGATATCACACTCATCTTTAGAAACAGTATGATAGCATTTACATGTAGCAATCTGTCACACCTTTTACCATACTCACTTATCATTTCTCAAACGTAGACTTGCAGTACTTGTGATTCCTTATATGATGTTATTTGGGCATCTTAAAACAGCTGGGCCCTAATTTAATTGATGAGCTACTGGCAACGAGCAAAGCAATGAGCAACAAGCAAATTCTGCCGTGCATGAACTGAAGCTAATTTAATAACTTGGCAAAATCACTTTTTTAATACCATGAGGACAAACATGGGTGGCTCAGTGCAATGCTCCCACACGCAACACGATAGCTTTAGCTCACACGCAATGTACTTTGCTCATTGCTTGTTGCTTTGCTCGTTACCAGACAATGAAATTAGGGGCCAGTATGTTATGCTACAGATATCAACATTTGTGCTGGTGTGCTGGTGTTCTGGTGAAACGGTGTTGATATTTGAGCTGGAATTTATTATGGCCTGGTCTGAGCCACTAAGATGGTTTCCCAGGACTGTGTATGAAAGTTTTCTTCAATGCTTTTAAGTTTTTTTTAAACACTGAATGGACAGCTAGAGGAACAATTCACTGAATTTGACAAAAAGTTAAATCCCCCCCAGGAGAAAGCACAAAGGCAAAATAGTGTATTGGATTAGAATTGCGGACTGTGCCTTTAAAGGTCACCCTTGGGTTACACTCAACCTCACCTGCTGAAGCAGTGCGCCGCTGACAGTAGCCAATCAGAGGAAATGACAGAGGCTCCGCAGTACAGGTGTCCAGAGAAGAGGAGGCTGACCTGCCATGGCCACTCCCCCTCCAGCGCATTGACCCCTCCTACAATACGGCCCTCAACATTCCTACCAATCATGTGATCCGGTCCAGAAACTCCACCCACATCAGCGGGAATAGAAGCAGTGTCTACCACTCTTTTCACCAGAGAGGGCCGACCACATGCTGTAGGGTGAAATACAACATACAAGAATGGACAGCCAAGATTATATTATATTTTATTCTGTATACCGCCTTGACAACTGACTCAGTATAAGTGTATGGGCTTGACATGACAGTTCAAATCCAACATTCTTAGAAGATGCCTTGACTCGAAAGTTATGCCTTATGAGACACCTGTGTATTACGGCACAAGACAACAAGGCAGCAACCCTCTCTCTTGTATGCACCAATTGTCTATTTATATGAGTGTGATTGACTTTAAATGGCTTTCAGTGTTTGGGGCAGTAATGGTTCTAGATCATGGTTATGATGGACAGGGCCACACTCGATGATTCCACACCGACATTAAAAGGTGTGTGTGTGTGTGTGTGTGTGTGTGTGTGTGTGTGTGTGTGTGTGTGTGTGTGTGTGTGTGTGTGTGTGTGTGTGTGTGTGTGTGTGTGTGTGTGTGTGTGAGTCACAGAAGCAGGCTGAGTGATCAAAGCCCAAGCTTGTTCTCAGCGCTCTTACAGAAAATCACCCCAAACAAAGATGGCAATTACTGCCGAGGCAACAGGGCAGCGCAGCAATTACTGCCCGGTTAATTAAGGAGATGGTAAAATAACATGTTTACAAAAGTACAGGTTCACCTCAAGGTCGAGTCTTTTGCTGTGTGGCTTTTGGGTTCAATAAAAACAGTATGGTTCAGGTGGGACTCAGTAAAATGTCTATGGGTCATAAACTTAAACAAACTATATAATTGGGGTATAATGAGGGTTAATTGACAGGAAAATCCAGCTGGGGCTGTGCATGGAATTTAGGTGAGTTGCATCGATGCCTGTGACCCAGATTTCTTTTTTAGGACAGAGTTTGATATAGACTGGTTGTAGGGGTGGGCGATATGACCAAAATCTTCTATCACGGTATTTGTAATTTTATATCACGGTTACGGTATATATCACGGTTTATTATACGTAGGGTGACCAGATTTGGGTTTTTGAAAAAGAGGACACTTCAGCGGTGGCGAAATGTGTCCACAGACATTTATTTATTGACCCTTAAGAACACTAAGGTGCAGAAACAATACTGCCTCCATAGGCTATTGGCCTAAGCAATAGTGGCCAGTATCCATTGAATCTTTAAATAGTAAAATAAAAGCAAAGTGTATGTAAAAGAAAAAGGAAAAATCTTTCTGTGGCATTTAGTCCAGTGCTTATGTTTCAGTGGTTCTTTAATGTACTTTCAGAAGATAACTCAAGTGTTAAAACTTTCTTTTCAATGTGTGTCCATATGTTAACGCAATAATGATGAGATATTTTCTTTATATGGCCACATATTAAAATAAAAAGAAGTTAAGAAGTTGGCCATTACACATAGACATATATACATAGACGCTCCATTGACCGCCTCAGCCCGTTGCTGCGACGTGCTAACGTGATGACGAGGTGATGACTGGTCTGTAAACAGACCCAAGTAAATGATGGAGCTGCAGTTTTTCTGGATAAAAAGCACTATAGATAGCGTTTATATTTCTCAACCGATTTCACTGAGTCGTTTTTATATTCAAGGGTTTATGATCTACGTGGAGTACCAAAAAAAGTTTTGTCTCCATATTACTTAGAATCTCGTTGGTTTGGCCGTAATCGCCGTTGACATACATACATGTATATGATAATCGCTGCTACACGCTCACTGTTCTTGTGCTCTCACAGCTCATTCACTTTGAAATACTGAAAAATAAATGCCTACACTAGACACTTTTCAGTCCATATTTTTCAGTATATTGAATCTTGCCCAACAAGTAGGCATGATAGTCCTTGCAGGTTATGTGCTTAAAAATTGTACTGGGTATCGTATTATACGGCTCTTCAGAATGTTCAAAAAAGTTCCGTTGATTTGAATGGGCCACCCCAACGTTCGCAGGTCTGTAATTTCTTTATTTTCACTGCCGCGAAAATGTAATGACCGCTGACCATCTTTCATATCATTCCGCAAATAGTCCGGTCATTTAACGTAACGGGAAGTAATGGGTTCTATTTTATTTCTCAGCAGAAATCACAAAACGGCTACAAAATCGTTAAAGAGGTATTTTTGGAGGAATGTCTATTGTTTTGGCGAGTTACTGTATAATAAGAGGGATGAAGTATAGTTCGAAGGTCATTATCATAAAATAAATCGATTGGATTTCAAAATAAGAGTATACCGCGGTTGAAACGGTATGGCCAAATCTCTCCCGGTAGACACATTTCTACCGTTGCACGGTATATACCGTCATACCGCCCAGCCCTAGCCATCATTGGTGTATGTGGTAGTGACAATGAGTTATTCTAGGTGAACTACATGAAAATGTCAGTTTGTGCATATGCATATATGATATATATATGTGTGTGTGTGTCTGTGTGTGTGTGTGTCTGTATGTGTGGTTCAGACTTGTTTTTTATTGAGGGCATATTGTTTAATCAAAGCTGTTGCAGTCACTGTCACATTGGAACAGCTTGCGATGACTTCTTCAGACAGAGGAAGTGACATAACTGACACGTGGAGCTGCTGAAATGTCACCACTGTAGTGGCAGCAGCTGTCATACAGTCAAGAGTGAAGCCATTAAGGGATGACTATTTTAGCTGTATGGTGATTAGTTTAGGGGTATTTCATGGGTATTTCCAGCTATGTTTATTGCGTATAAAGCCAAGAAAAGGACAGGGCACACTCGTCATGCTGTCCATGTGCTGTACAGCCACTGATTTATACTGACCACAGTCCTTCTCATCGCTGCGGTCCAGGCAGTCGGGGACTCCGTCACACTTGGCGTTTCTTTTCAGGATGCAGGTGCCACTCTCACACCTGTAGCTGATGTCAGAGCAGCGGGTCTCTAAAGGAACACAATTACAAACTCAGATTCATTTACAACTATTTACAAAACACAAAATAATAAAATGGCAAAGAGTGCAGAGAGAGGTTGAGATGTAGTAAGAGAGACAGAGAGAGGTTGAGATAAGAGAGACAGAGAGAGGTTGAGATATAGTGAGAGAGAAGACGAGAGGTTGAGATATAGCGAGAGAGACAGAGAGAGGTTAAGATATAGGGAGAGAGACAGAGAGACAGAGAGGGTTTGAGATATATTGAGAGAGACAGAGAGAGGTTGAGATATAGTGAGAGAGACAGAGAGAGGTTGAGATATAGCGAGAGAGACAGAGAGACAGAGAGGGGTTGAGATATAGCGAGAGAGACAGAGAGGGGTTGAGATATATTGAGAGAGACAGATTGAGATACAGTAAAATATACAGTACAGTGAGAGAGAGTGAGGGAGACAGAGAGAGGTTGAGATACAGTGAGAGAGATAGACAGGGGTTGAGATATAGAGAGAGAGACAGAGAGAGGTTGAGATATAGTGAGAGAGACAGAGAGGGGTTGAGATATAGTGAGAGAGACAGAGAGGGGTTGAGATATATTGAGAGAGACAGATTGAGATACAGTAAAAGATACAGTGAGAGAGAGTGAGGGAGACAGAGAGAGGTTGAGAGAGAGAGAGAGAGAGAGGTTTAGATATATTGAGAGAGACAGATTGAGATACAGTAAAAGATACAGTACAGTGAGAGAGAGTGAGGGAGACAGAGAGAGGTTGAGATACAGTGAGAGAGATAGACAGGGGTTGAGATATAGAGAGAGAGACAGAGAGAGGTTGAGATATAGTGAGAGAGACAGAGAGACAGAGAGGGGTTGAGATATAGCGAGGGAGAGAGAAAGCATTGGGCAGACCTGAGATGACACACACCTCTAGTGCAGTTGCTTTCATCTCGCCCATTGGAGCAGTCGCTCTCACCATTACACACATAGATGGGGTGGAGAGGGCTGCTGCCTCCACAGTTCTTAGTGGGACTCGCTGGAAGGTAAAGCACACCATCACTGTTCACTCACTAACTCACTGTCCATCACATTCTAACCTACAAGTCCAAAGAAATTAAATTCAAATGTATAGATTTATCTAACTCCATTAACAATAGACAGGGTGACAAAGCCCTTTATAGAGCCTGAAGCCTGCACCCCTTAGAGCAAGCAACGCCAATGGTAGGAAGACAACTTGAGCAGAACCTTGTGCAGTTGATTTTCTTGAGCACAGAGGCTTAACTTGTAGAACGTTCTACTGGTGGGAAGATTAATTGACCAGCTATGTAAGGGATAATGTATAGCCCGGCTGTCATTATCGAAAAATAAATCCCGACGGGACGAACAGGACCCCGACGTGCAGCGTACGATTATGACCGCCAGACTATACATTATCCCGCTTATTATACGGTTACTTGCCAAAACGATAAAAGACATTCCTCCAAAATACCTCTTTTTAATGATGTTGTTACTGTTTCGTGATTTACGCAAAGAAAAAATAGTTCCTCATGCAAACAGAACTTAAAAGTTTCCGGTGTTGCATAATCCATTCAAATCAACTGAACTTTTTGGAACATTCTGAAGAGCCGTATAATAAGTCAGACTACTGCTGCGATGCTGTGTCTAATGAAAGTGCTGATTTAGTCTGAGTAAACCTTAAGCTAATGCACGTACAACAGAAGACCTCATCACTCTCGTCCTGACAGTCGTCCAGCCCATCACAGCGCTGGCTCTTGTCCACACAGAGGCCAGTGGAGCAGAGAAAATGCCCAGCAGGACAGGCTGGGAGAGAGAGAGAGAAAGAGAGAGAGAGACAGTGAGACTCATTATCATAGTGATTCTTAACGCACTGTAGTTTCTTCAATGAAATATCGTAATTCAATGAATTACCTCCTTTCATGAAGAAATATCTTACTTTCTTAAAGTTTCAATATAGAAATATTTCTTCTTATTTTTTTAAACATGGTTTAGGTTTTTTACTCATTTTTACTTAGAATCAATTCTAGAAACAAATGTTCTTAATCTCATTAGAAATAACACTCTCAAAATTCCAACATGAAATAATCATTTTTGCTCTGTGAATTAGGTGGGAGTTTTGTGTGTAATCTTGGCATCCAATTATCTATGAACACACAGGCTGCTCATAATCAAATTCCAGTGCTGCTTGCCTCAGGTAATTAGCTCTCTATATTACTCTAATGACTGTATCAAATTGCCACTGTGTTAAATCTAGCATGTTTAATTTAACCAAAACAATGAACACTGCCAGTGGGACCTTCCTGAAACTAAATGGTTGTAAGATGTTTAACCCATTAGGGGACATCAGTCAGTTAACCTGTGATAAAGCTGTTCATGTGTTGACTGTATCTTAGTTAGTAAAAGTGTCTGGCGAAGTGCACGTATTAATGTGTGTGTGTCTGAAAGTTACCACATACATTGGCTGGTGTGTGTGTCTGGTCATAAGAGCATGTATTGATGTGTGTGTGTGTCTGATAGTTAACACATACGTTAATTGGTGTGTGTGTCTGGTCGTAAGAGCACGTATTGATGTGTGTGTGTGTCTGATAGTTAACACATACGTTGGCTGGTGTGTGTGTCTAGTCATAAAAGCACGCATTGGTGTGTGTGTGTGTCTGGTAGTTCACACATATGTTGGCTGGTGTGTGTGTCTGGTTGTAAGAGCATGTAGTAATGTGTGTGTGTGTGTGTGTGTGTGTGTCTGGTAGTTAACACATACGTTGGCTGATATTGAAGCTGCTGTAAGCGGCTGTGAAGGGCGGCTCCGAAGTCCGAGAGTTGCAGCGGAACACCACCTCAGGATTCCGGTCGGATATGCGGAAGACCGTGGAGTGGCCAATGTACCTTCCACAGTATCTGAGGAAAACAAATGCCGTACCTTAAGAAACAACACATCTCAACAAATCAGATAGCTTAACAACTAACACGTTTAGAATGATACAAAAAGGTACTACAGATATGAGCACGCATAGTTTAGAATTCAAAATGGATTCCAAAAGGTGCCACATTCTCATGGATAAATTCACTAACACTTGAGCAGAAGATTTTCTGATGCTATTGCTCTTCTGTGGCATATGATATACCTCAGATATACAAGAAATTATAAAAATGTATACCCCGCAGATGAGAAATACTCTTTTCTGATTGGCTTGCAAGTGTTCGTTAGTTCTATATAATGGGACACCTATGGAGTAGATCCGCTGAAAATATTTATTCGGCGTTCTATATCAATGCTCTGGAAACTGTGAATGGCACCATGTCAATTATAGTAAATAATGGTTGAATGAAAAGCTGCCCATCGATAGAGGCTGCTACAGTTAGTGTGTTGTCAGGCAAGCTAATGGATGAAAATAATTATTTTGTGATTCTAAATAAATATATACCTAGAATATAAAGAAACGCTCACATGATTTCATTGACTGTCCACCAGCCGTGTTCACAAGCATTCAGGTCCTTACGATTCAGTACATAGTTCTGGAAGGTCAAGGCCACCCCTAGATCAGCACGAGGGGCCTGAAACACAACTACACTTCAGTATAGGAACACAATATACGTAGGATAGGAACATTATATACAATAATATACTATAATATTATGTAGGATAGGAACATAATATACTATAATATACTATAATTTTATGTAGTATAGGAACATTATACACAATAATATACTATATGTTATGTTATGTTATAATATAACACAAGTCATATATGGTATTGGTGCCCAATGATTCCTAAGAAACACTGCTTCGTTATGCAGGCTACACATAGCTGGAAAAGTTTTTAAAAAACTTGTCCTGGTCCACGTTTGCCCAAAGGCCGCGGAGAGGGTAGTTACCTGAAACCTCCACGTGCAGGAGCACTGTGGGGGCAGGAGGCTGGGGTAGAACGGACTGGTAAACTGCCCGCTGGAGCCGGCGTCTGCTGAGGTCTTAATCGTGCGCAGACACTCTATGGGATGTAAACACACGTGTGTGTCAGACACACACATACGTACGTGCATTCTCTCCTTCTCTGTTTCTAATTACCATTCATTAGATCGGTAAGCTAGATACTAGTCACACTCCAGGGTGTGAAAGCACACACACACTCTTCCATACACACATCTCCATCTCCCAATATACGTCAGTCGTACTTACTCTCCTCATTGACGGCTTCAAAGTGTCCAAAGAAACTTTTGGTCCCTTGTATCATTTTGAAGAACAGCAGCATGACGTTGGAGGTGGAGACCATAGACACAGAATGAGACACTGGTTCACAGGCCCTGCAAGCCAAGAGTTATCCATTAAGTATTTATGAAGGACAAGGCAGACCTGTCCTGACCCACTTCAGCTAAAGAGCACCCTTTAGCTTTGCTTTAATGTCAAGGGTTTAAACCTGAAGGCGTGAGATTACCCTTTTGTCAAAGACATGACTGTAGTTAACTTAATGATCCTTAATGTTATATGTGTTGTTAGGCATTAGAGACTTACACATGTCTCAGCAGTGTGATTACATAATTGTACTTAGGTACAAAATGCATGTAGATATCCTTCAAATATTAATTATCATCATCATTCTCAAGAAGCAACTCAGGACCATTAACTTCTCAGGTGACTCTAATTTGATTCCCATATGACTCGCTTGATTCTCACTCCTCACTACCATCTAATTCTAATTCTCAGGTGAATTCTTTTTTTTTTAATTCTTGCTTTGAGTCTCACTTAGACTCACCGATGAAGAACCCTCCCCCTCATAGGCAGCAGGGAGTCGTACACCGTGAGTGAGTCGCTCACACAGTCAGTGGGCTCGATGTGGAGAGACTTGATGGTGAGGCGTATGACGGTGCCTGGAGCAGAGGTGAGCTTGATGTGGCAGCTCAGGACCCCCCTGGAGGAGATCACTTTAAGGGGGACCATCACCTCGGGCAGGCTGGCGTACATCTTATCCGCACACTGTGAAGCTGGAAGGAGAAGAGGTTGTGTGTGATAGAGGTAAAGCGTTTTATGACTGTTGAGGGGTACTTGTATCTCCTAGGTTTGAGAAGGCCCAGTTTTAAAGGATACAATTTTGTTCTCCCTGGCATTCTGTAACACTGATACTGGTTCAAATTTGCTATAAATATGTCATGACAGATTCATAAAATAATTATGAGTGATTCAGTCCTGCCGTGCATATTGTAAAGGCACTCACCAGTAGAAGTTCCTGTGAATTCAGAACGAAGGGCAGCTGTGAAATTAAAAGAAATAATTAAACTGAATTATCTTAATTTTCTGAATCCATCCACGACACAGAATATGTCCACAAACTGTATGTCCACCCTAACCCTTTTTATAGTTATACACAGGAAAAGATGTTAAATTCCTCGTGCTATTGGTTGGGGACATAGTGGCCAAACCTTTCACTGTCACAACAACCAAACAACCTAGCCTAAGTATTATAACAACAAGGTGCACTACAACCATCATAACGATACTTAATAATACTTCACAATAACAACAAAGATGCCTTTGTGAGCATTACACTAGGGTTGTCCCCCACCTTCCTTTGTCAATGTTTCGTTGAATTAGGCCCATAACACCTCCAGAAAGCTCAACAGTGGTGTCTGGCATCCCAGACCCATCCCTATCCATACTCAGGATAGGTTGGGACACATATCAGGGACAACAACAGATACACTTCAAGATACTCCTCGAAACACCTTCACATGCATATCTCAGTGTTTGAACTATGCACTGCCTAATATAATATAATGAATAGTATAATTATAAAATCAAACTAATTTTGCATGCCAAAGGCTATACAGGGTAAGGGGTAGGAGGGTAACCCCCTTGGAAGTACGGATCCGGGTTAGGGATAAGCGTGGTGATTGGATACGAACCAACATTAGGGTAAGGAAAAGGGGTTGGGGGTGGGAGAGAGGGGGCGGATTACAACCTAGATTAGGGTAAGAAGATGAAATGGGATACGAACCTGGTCACCTTAGGTACCCAAACATCTTGCAACAATAGGTTTCATCCTTTAATACAGGTTCTTTCACATGTCTGTGAGCGTAATACAGGTTCATTCACATGTCCCCAAGTAGTCTGTGATCACCTCAGCCATAACAACTGGCTCGCTTTTTCAGCAGCCTCAGACAACTCCTTTAAAGCTCCTTTGAGTGACCGCCGTTGAAAATCAAAATCCAACAGAAACGTGGTTGATTTAGCTAGAAAGCCTCTAACACGTACACCCACTGGTCGTGTGTGCGCTTGCTAACCACATTCCCTTGCTTCCATTATCAGCTCTGCATACTTTAGCTTCTTCCTGTCAAAGGCTTCCTCAATCAGATCTTCAAAGGGAATCATTAACTCAATAAAGTAAACAATGCACTCACGCTCAAAATACAACACCATGTCTGGTCTCATAGCAGTCACAACAATACACCGCCTTCTGACATCAGTCAGCAATTTCCAAAGCTGCAGTTTGCCTCATTTGCCAGTACTGTTTGTAGGGGCCTGGTGTCCACTTCTCTGCCCCTCTCGCACAAAATAAATTCTAGACACAGAATGATATCACCTTCACTGTAAACTCCATCACATTGTTTCAATTCAGCTGATGCCCCCCACACCCCCGTCAAACACACATACCATTTACCAATATGGAGTCTATGTCCACTGGGAGGCCCAGCAGGAAGCCCACAGAGGACCTGTTCTTCAGGCTGGTGAAGACGGAGTCTCTGAGGATGGCTCCCACACACTCCTCACACACTGCGGGGGACTTTAGTTGAGGCACCACAAACACCATCCAGAAATGCACTAGGACCCCACCTTTGTTGTCGTTACTGTCAGAGAAAAAGAGAGAGAGAAAATCACTGCATTTCTTCCACAAAATGATAAGAAAACACAGACATGACAATATTACCAATGACACTGTTTTTGTTGTAATGAAACCAGTTGAATAGTTCTGTGCTGGGTATTTACCCTTGTGATAACACAGGAGTTTTTTTGTTTGTTTGTTTTATTGAGTTATTGAGTTTTTGCTGGTGCTGGTGCTGGTTTACTGGTTTTACAAAGTTTATTTTACATGCAAGACTTTTTGAGTTAATTTATTTATCAAGATCTGACTGGTCTTGCAGGTGTGGTAAGATGCTTACCTCAGATCTGATATAAAAGTGTTCCTGTAGAGTCTGGATACTGATGATGTTTTGTACACATCACTGACCTTTAAAGGAAATGAACGGTGATTAGGGCTTGATGACAGAAAAGCTGACACACATTAAAAGGCTGCATATTCAATGGAATTAATGTTTATGTCAGTCAAACTAATGTCCACTTACAACATGTTGTATCCTGGTTGCCATGGACACAAACTCATGAGAATCTGCTTGCCGGTACTCTGGGATGAACTCTGCATTGGCAACACGGAAGATTCCAGCAAAATATACTCCGCTGTTGCTCTCCCTGCGAACTAAGAGTGCCAGAACAACGCTATGTACGAGGAAACTGATATGTACATAAATGACAGACTTTCGTTCGTCCCTACATCATGGACACATAATTGATAAGTGCATTACTGTCTTTATACACTGGACCTCATTGTACCAGGACTAGCAAAATGGTACAGGAGTCTTTTTTTTCACAGAGACCACATTTTCACAAATATATACTAAATATACTAAATTATTATCTGTGAAAATATGAAGAGAACAGTGGTCACTAACAGTGGTCTATATAACCATCACATATGAATCTATGATGTATGTGTCACTGTTGTGGTACTGGAGTTCAGGACTCGTGACTCCACTTGGACTTGAGCACCGATGACTCCAACTTGGACTCAGATTCAAGCATTGACGGCATTCGGACTTGGGTGTTGGAGACGAGGACTGACTTTAAAAATGAAAAAATCTGAAATAGGCCATAATAATTTATAAAAATTGATAACTATATTAACCCTAGGGCTGTCAAGCGTTTAAAAAAAACATCGAATTAATTACATAATTTGTGATAAATTAATCTACATTAATCACATATATGAATTTTCTGTGAAAAGCATTTAAAAGTGTGTCAGATTTGCCATTGTGAACTGACAAAGTAAACAAGCTTTGGCAGTGTGATGTTCACCACACATCAATGGCAAACAGCAGATACTTGAATGAACTTTATGTAATAAAGAACACATTTTCCTTATTCCTGATTTATCCATCTAATTATTTCCTGAGTCATCAGTGAACTGAGACTCAACTGTGACTCTTCTTTGGTAACTCGGATTTGGACTCAGACTCGAAAACTGGGGACCTGAGACTCAGCTTGGACTCAAGGTTTAGTGACTTGACTTCAACACTGGTATGTATAGTGTCACTATATGCCTAACTGTTATGGTGGAGATGTAGTTTGGTATAAGGTAGGCCTACGTGTTTGTACTTACATATGAAAACCCACAGGAGAGACCACATGATGACCACAACCACAAACACCACTACTGTAAAGATGATGGCCATGTTCTGGAGGGTCCAGATGGAGTTGAGCTTCCTCGCCCTCTCCTCCCTCCGTCTGAGTCTGTTGTACCTCCGGCATAGCTTCTGAAGCATGGCATCCACAGTCGCTACTTCCACTGACACATCAGCAATCTAGGGCAAAATAGTTGTGCTGTATTTCGGTAGCTCATTTGCAAGAAAGTGAGTTGTAGCCTAGTCACAGACTTAACCCATTGATTACATGCAGATTAGTGATGGTGGGTGGCATTTTACCAAGGACAATTCAAGAGACTATTTGTAAAGTCATTTACTGAATAAACTGACCTCATTAAGTCAGAGGATGCAAATTAAAGACTGCTGTATTGTATTTTGTTATCTGCTCACATATCATAGCGGCATTGTATTACATTCCATTGCCTCATCCAACGAGATCCAAAACAGAGCTCACGACAATTTTACACCACCACAAAAAAAACTGCAAATGTTCTCTTTTGGATATTAGTGACTTCCATGAATAACTTGACAGTGTCGACTGTGACCGTTACTTTTCCCCCCAGAAATGAGATGTTTTTGAAGTGATAAGTGATAATTGTTTCACAGCTCCTTATAGCGCTGTGGGTGTCCAGTTTAACTTCAGTGCAGTTTATGTCTGGTCACTGTAGTTCGGCGTGTTGTGTTTTTAAGAGTGGTCAAATGTCAGAAGGTCAGCTTGACATTACTGTTGCCAGCTCCGTAACCCCCGCAGTGCTGGAGGCGCATTGTGTTTCTATTGGCATTCATTATTCATATATAGTCATTCCATCCCTCTACTTCTATATAACCACGCCATACGTGGTCTACTTTGTGGATAAACTATCGTGTCTCTGAAGTTGTCAGATACAAATTACCATGATATGACAACTTAAATGTTGCATGTTGAAATGCAAGAATATGAAAGGTACACGACAAGCTTCAAAACACAACACTGTAGCCGTTTGGCAACACGAATTAGGGTTTCATTAGGTAATTAGGGTTACCTTAGTCATTCAACAACCTCATCCTTATGTATGCTATTACTGATAAATTTGACATGACTTACACTTGCGATATCGCCTTGAGCCGCATCGTCTGCGCCCTTCTGCTCGCTGTCTTCGCGCTCGGACTCCATGGCACAAAAACATTACTTAAATCAGCTTTCTCCAAATGCTGGGTTTCAAGAGCTTTGAAAACTGCCATTTACATATTTTAAGTGAAGATCGATAAAGGATTCCCCCTGAAAATAATACAACGACCGATCCATCAATGAAGGTGTAGGCTACAAAGCAGGACGTCCGCACCGGTAAAATTGTGGTGCTCTTTTTGCTACACTAGAAGGATGTAACAGTATCCGCTCAGGTGAGCAGGGGGAACATCAGCTCTGTTCGCGGTATTCTCCCAGGGATTTATCATGGCTTAACACACAGGCAATACAAGGGTGATAATATGATACAATAGCCTTAATAAAAAATAATAAAAAAACACTTAAACTATCTTTGATACCCTCATCTGAGCACGTTTAGAGGCTTTACCTATTCTTCCCGTGAATCAACCGTTCCGTCAGTCAAATGAAGAGAACCAATCGGTAACTAAGATTTGTACATGAGTTTATTTACATAACGTGAAGTGTTAGTGTGCAGAACAACTGATCTGGTCATCCTAAAGCTCATATCAGGCGGTTACGGCCATCACAAGTGAGGTCTAAATTCAGAAGGTTCCAGCCTTAAATATACAGACATAAAATAAAACAAAAAAAGACATAGGAATATGTAATTTAAAAGCCGAATATACATCATTGCCGTTATTAATATAAAACACATTTGTAGGTCGAGGGGAAGGGAGAATCTCAATATGAGTAGCATGTTCACCACACCAGTGAAATGGATGGAATCAAGATTCACATAACACTTTTGGGCTCTCTCCACCCTCAAGTCACAGGCACTTACACACACACGAAAACGCACACACACAATCACACATACGTGCACATGCGCGCGCACACACACACACACACACACACACACACACACACACACACACACACACACACACACCTACACAGTAAATATGGTGCATGATGGGAAAGCCTCCTGTGGTTTTTCCAAATCATAGGCACTTTGTAAAACAAAACGTATTTTATGTGTTTTAAGCAACACAATAACATTCAGTTCATGACAGGCCAAACTTCAGTGGGGCTTCACATCGATTGGGCAACATGTCTTCCTATAGATATTCTACTCATATTATGTATACTTTAAAGGAGCACTGTCTCACTATTCCTCACTTCCTGAAAAGGATGTGGCCAGTGAGGGCTTTTATTCAACTGTCTGAAGAGGGCATGACCATTGAAGTTGTACCAGGGGTAGGATGAGCTTTTGCTCTACTTCCTGAAGAGGGCGTTTCGAGTGAGGTTGTACCAGACGTGGGTGGGTTTCCGCTTTGGCTCGGCTAAGGAAAACACCTGTTGCTGCGGGACACTGGTTGGCACGGTAACGTGGCGCTGATGAAGGGGGTGAAGGGGCTGGTACTGCGTAGGCACTGGGTGGCCGGAGTAACCCATACCTGAAAACACACCAACACACAGAGGGGTGTAAATTACCTACAAATAAACAAATGAGGTAAAGAGTACAACCACAGCAATAGTAGGCTGAGGAGAAGCGTTTGAAAACAAGTGTCAGCGTTCAGCATTCAACAGAGTGCAGTCCTTTCAAGGAGCCATCATGCGTGTCTAGCTTACTTTTTATTTTGCCTTGCTTTGATTTCTGGGCGTTGAGAATCGCTTGTTTCCGTTGTTCTTGACTGATCTCCATACCTGTGGAATAGCAAAATGAGATCCATGACATTATTTACTCCTCGTTACCAACTACACAAATGATTACACATAGACCTGGGTTTAAAGCAGCAATAAGGAGTTCTGTTCCTAAACTAGCACGCTAACTACCTAAAACGCATGCAAAAACCTTGCAAACACCACCAACAGCCCAGTTGAGACTGATAGAAACTTGCCAACACTCTAACTGGTGTCTTTTGGCAGTATAGCTGGCAATGTCATGCTGTGAAAGCTTTCCTTCCATTTTTGCAAGGTGTTCCAGCCAGGAAACACAGAACTACATAGTGCATATCCTGAATGGCTAGTGGGAAAGACACAGGAGTTTATCTGTCCTTCACATGACCATATGCTATCAAAATGAATTTGAGGAGAATCCAACGGGGAATCCTTTAAAAAAGGCTTAGCGGTGATGACAAGAAAAATACCAATTTCATAAATCTTTCAAAAACTTGTCATACGACTGAACATAAACACTACTGCAGGATTTATCTCTCTGTATGCGTGTTCACTTAGGTCTTAGGACATCTCCTCTCCTCTCCACTCACCCATCTCCTGGTCCTCCTGCACGCGTCTCCTCTCCCGGGCGAACGCCTCCAGCCAGCGGCGCTTGTCCTCGGCCTTGCGGCAGCACAGCGTGCACACCTCCCCCGTCTCTGCATTCCTCAGCCTGATGCCGTTCCTGAGGCTGACGCCCCCCAGCTCCGCGTCGCGTCCGTCGGGAAGGTCCTGCAGCTCGGTGGCGTCCGTGTCCAGCCGCCCGCGGTAGTGGAGCAGGTCACGGCGCAGCACGTCCTTCTTGCAGAAGACCAGCTGGTGGTCGAAGAGGAAGAAGCTGCGCTGCTGCGTCTTGCCCTGGCGCACCATGCGCGTCAGCTCCCCCGAGTGGATGAGCTCGGAGCTGCGCGCCAGCACGTCCTCGCCCTGAGGGGACAGGGGAGCATTAATGTGGAGGAATAGGAGGACATCCAGGCAGCTTTGTTTCATTACAAGTTTGACCTTTGCACATCCAACTTACACTTGAAGAACACCCTCTACATGCAGATTTTTTTTATTTAGTTCTGGAGATGTTTCTAAAGTGAAACCTTGATCACAGAGCAAGATAAAAGGTATTCCTTTGGCATGCCTGCACCATCATAGCAACATTAGCTGTGAATGTTAGAGAGCATACACCTCATCTCTTCTTGCGTCACGTCACTGGAGCAGAGTTCAGTTAGATTATTGATTTTAGTTCATTGTTTTCACATACGACATGATGCATTCTCTTACATATTCTGCATAATCTGCAGTATCTCTTTTGTGTGTGTGTGTGTGTGTGTGTGTGTGTGTGTGTGTGTGTGTGTATGTGTTTTGGTGTTGTTTTGCTCCTCGTGCAAGAATTCCACTACAATGCATGCAAGTCAGTTTACTAGACCAAAGCTGGCTAGACCAGAGTGATTGACGAGTGTCCATCACTACTACGGAAAAATAAGGATTATATAACAAGCACTTCCTTGGTAATCCGATATACTGCTCGATGCGTTATCTAATTACAGTCCAGTTGAACCGACTCTCAGTGGAATAGCAATACATTGATAACGAATAGAGAACACGAATACTAAGCGATGAGAGACATAACAGGGGAAAATATTCCATTACACTGTTGGTCTCCTGGGGGCTCAGTTGGCTGTCTACTCCCAGAATACACTGAGCAACTTTACTCAGGAACACCGTCTGAACATACTTCTATTCACATATATCTAGAAGAGTGATTTATCATGAGTGACTTATTAGTTCAGGTATAGTACACAATGTATGGCGCTTCAGCATCTGCTTCCTGGGAATCAAACCCAAAGCTTTGGCATTGTTGCCCAGTGTCTGATCAGACTTATGATGGCAGAGTAGAGAGGATCTGTTCAGAGTGGACCCTGAATACTGAAACACTTGTAGCTTGTGCCAACTTCACCACTGCCCAGACAAGACCGTTGCCATATCTGACCAGCTTTGTCCGGAAATGTCTAATTATATTAGAGAGGAATTGAGTTTTTGAATTGCTCAGTGCTCTGGGCACAGTCTACTGACTGAAACATACACTTGAGCACTTTACTGGATTAAAAAAAAAAAAACACATCGCAAGGATATTTGTCTAATTCCCTAATTGGAAATCCCTCTACAGGGAAACCTTTTACAACATCTTGAAGCCAACGCTACACCAAGCACACTCCCATGGTGCTCAGAGAGGACACACTGAGATTCTTACACTTCCTTCTGATTTCAAAACCGATCAAATCTGTGCCAAAATAAAAGCAGGTCGAGATCCTCACCTCCCAGCGCAGGATGGAGACCTGCCATTGGGCGATGGTGTCGATGCTCTCCAGCCTCCTCTTCCTCTCGTTGATCAGGCTCGCCACGTTCTTCATCGCCTCGTAAGCGTCGCTCACGCCCCTGTAATCACTAAACACACAAGAACACTTATACACGACTTTGGAATGAATAAATCGTCTGTCCAATTCACAAGGCAAGTTAGTTCATTATTATGTATTTTGGTACAAAACATTTCTAACAGACTGTGTCTCAATTTCAGTGCAGTAGATGGTTGAACAAAATGCACACCATCAACACAAACACAAGCCAGTGTTTTTGAGTAGTTTTATGTAGATGCACCAAAAAAAAGGAGGAAAGATCTTCGAATATACACTTATGAACCTGTTTCTGTGTCTCACTCACAATCTGTTTGTCAGTCTGTCTGTCTGACCGACCACAAAACCACACAGAGGATAACTCCACCTGTCTATCTCTCCAGTCCTACACTCTTCCTCCAGCTCCCTCCTCTAATCACTCTCTCAGACAGGGCTGAGTGTGATGGAATGTGTTACTCATCCTCCCAAATGGGAGGTCAGTCAACAGGACACACAGTCGGCTCCCTACTGGCTGAATAGACTGAGCAACTTTACTGAGGAAAACTGTCTGAACATACTTATATTCACATATATCTAGAAGAGTGATTTATCAAAAGTGACTTATTAGTTCAGGTATAGTACACAATGTATCATGCTTCTGCATCTGCTTCCTGGGAATCAAACCAAAGACTTTGGCATTGTGGTACTTGTAGTTCTACCAGTTGCTCTACTGTTTGAGCTGAATAAGCATTTGATGTGGTTAATAGTAATTTAGCTATGGTCATGGCTAAAAAGACCATTACAAATACATAATTCTGTTGACTTGACTTTTATGACAATGCTGCCAAGCAAAGTTGCCCAGTGCCTGATCAGACTTTTATTGGCAGAGTAGAGAGGATCTCCCATCCTCCGTGTCCGCACGCACGCACTACGCACGGAGAAAGACAGACATACACACACACTAAAATTGTGTACAGTAGACAGTAGAACGTGTTGCCTATCTGAGATCTGATCTTTGGGTCTGTACTTTTGAACCTACTCCGGAGTTACTCAATCAACCTCCTCTTCATCAGTCTGCCGACGACAAAAACATACAGAACTCCTCCAGCTTCCCTCCCTCCAACTCTTTTCCCTGGACTGGATGTAATTAAATGTGTTATTCATTCACCCATCCTCCCGGCCCACAGATATCCAGAGATAAACACACATGTGCCGCCGCCGCCGCCGCCGCCCCCCCCCCCCCCCCCCCCCACACACACACACACACACACACACACACACACGATGGACCGTGGCGTTACCTGTGGTCTTTGGGCGTGTACTTGAGCAGCTCGCCCAGCTGCAGCGGGTACTTGCAGATCTTCTGCACGGGCGTGAGCAGGAAGCCGGCCAGCGAGATGTCGATCATCTGCTGCAGCAGCCGGCAGGCCTCGAAGAAGTGCTTGTAGCGACTCAGCTTCATCAGCCGCTGCAGCTCCACGCACGCCACGGGGTGGGTGTTACAGTAGTCAGAGTAGATGGAGAAACCATCCCCCTGGGAGAGAGAGGGAGGGAGGGAGGGATGAAGAGAGGGGCGGAAGGAGAGAGAGGGGGAGGGAGAGAGAGAGAGAAAGGGAAAGAGGGCATGGGGGAAAAAGATAAAAGATAAAGGAAAGATGAAGGGATGGATAAAGGAAGGGAGTGGGGCATAGGGTTTAAAGAAGATGACAGAGAAAGAGAAACAAAACAAGAGTGAGTGTTTACATACCAGGAGCACAGCAAACCAAAAAACATTCTTGACCCCCCCTGCATACAGCCGATATGTGTGTGTGTGTGTGTGTGTGTGTGTGTGTGTGTGGTGTGTGTGTTGGGAGTGTTGTACCTGCTGGAGGAAACAGTGGCCGATCTCACTCAGGTGGGGCTCCTCCTTGTCGTACTTCTTCTCAAGGTCCTTCAGAAACTTCCTCTGGAACTTGTAGATGTCCTCGATGTTGCTGAAGATGGTTTTGAGCTGCAGGTCTGTGAACATGCCTGGGTGTTTGCGACACTGGCGGATATATCCCTGTGAAAGAATGGTTCAGAACAAGTCATGAGGAACTGGCTATAACTTAAAATAATACAAATCTGCTTCTTGTTATGAGAACGCATGTGAAAACATGGAAACATTACAACATGGGAAAAAAGAATCATCACCACCAAGCCACCAGTAGGGGGCAACACTAGGTAGAGCAACAGTTTGGCCAGAAGTTCATTGACTGACAACTTACCAGCCAACATTCATTGCTTAAAACAACATGACCTATTATGTAAGTTGAAAGACTAAATATAACTGACAAATATTAAGACAACACAAATGTTTTCCCTCTATGTGTTTTCCTGAAGATTAAATAAAGAACAAATGATGATAATGATCATGGATTAGGCAAGAGTGCTAACTCTGAATGAAACTGCCTAATGGAGAGCGTGTGGTAGGATGTGGAGGGCATTAAGAGCGTGTGGTAGGGTGTGTGTGTGTGTGTGTGTGTGGGGGGGGGGGGGGGGGGGTTAAGAGCGGGTCCTTACATCACAGATGTCCCTCAGGTGTTTGATGTAGTCTCTCTCAGTGCTCATGATCTCCCTGACGACGTTGGTCCTCATCTGATCCCTGTGCTCCGTGCTCTGCGCCCTCTTGTCTCTAGGCAACACCGCCTCCTGGTCCATAGCCATCTCTACACTCTCCACGCTCCCTCCGCTTGAGTCTTCCTGGTTCACACGCACCTGCCAAGCACATTCACATTTACTCATTTAGAAGACGCTTTTATACGCAGGGACTGACAGTATAGTACATATATGCATTTTCATCTACTCTTGCACTCTTTCAGTAGGAAGGCCATGATCTTGGCTTTTGTTAGAACCTTGCTTTATCAGTAGCTATACCAGTTGAGCCAAAACCACACACACACACACACACACACACACACACACACACACACACACACACACACACACACACACACACACACACACACACACACACACACACACACACGTCTCAGTTTATGAACATTACACTGACTAATCTACAGCTAGTCGACACAGTTATAGTGATGATCTCTCGCTGAATTACATGTTATTGTTGGGACATTTAACAACCAACAGGTTTGGAAACAGATGACAGCGCCACACCAATTCCTTATCAGGGCCAATCAAATTTAGTCTGTATTCACTGAATAAATGTTATGGGAAAGGAGAAAGGAGAAAGGAAAGGGATGAAGACAAATAAGAGTATTTCAACACAGAATGTTTTAAAACCACACATCAAACGTGGCTGTTGATGTCCAATGTTGAGAAACCCAAGTAAGTTACTGGAAGTTACTGAATATTCTGGCGAGGAGTTGTGTGTGGGCACGTTTGGCCCTTAGTTCAAGCAGAACATGCATCACTCTTGGCTCCGAGGCGTCGTAAACACGACACCCTGATTGCACGCTCTGCATCACTTTCCTCATCACTGGCGCCCAGTCAAACATGCCCACCGCCATGGCGACTGCCATGCCCTGTTGACTCGAGCATAGCTGCCATTCAGGCACCGTTACCATGGCGCCACATACGACCAGTCCCACGCTAGGTCTGCCTGGCAGCATGTGTGCCATCCCAGTATGTGTGTGTGTGTGTGTGTGTGTGAGTTTGTGTGCATGAGTGTGTGTGTGTGTGTGTGTGTGTGTGTGTGTGTGTGCGTGCATGTATGTGCATGAGTGTGTGTCTGTATGTGCTTGAGTGTTTGTCTGTATGTGCTTGAGTGTGTGTATGTGAGTGAAAGTGTGTGTGTGTGTGTGTGTGTGCATGAGTGTGTGTAAGGGTAAATCTGGGTGCGTGTTCTCTTACCCTCACGAAACTGGAGGGGAACCAGGCCTCGCTGTCGCCCACCAGCCCAAACCACCAGTCCTTGCTGGAGGCCTCCAACACGCGGATCACGTCCCCCGCCTGGAAGGCCAGCTCCTGCTCCTCCATGGTGACGTGGTCCCACAGGGCCTCCGCATACACCACGTGGCCCGAGTTGATGAGCTGCAAGACACAGACGCAGAGGTAGTTACAGACAGCACTGCACACAGACACAGAGGTAGTTACAGACAGCACTGCACACAGGATGATGGTGGACACACAGAGGTGGTTACAGACAGCACTGCACACAGACACAGAGGTAGTTACAGACAGCACTGCACACAGGATGATGGTGGACACACAGAGGTGGTTACAGACAGCACTGCACACAGGATGATGGTGGACACACAGAGGTGGTTACAGACAGCACTGCACACAGGATGATGGTGGACACACAGAGGTGGTTACAGACAGCACTGCACACAGACACAGAGGTAGTTACAGACAGCACTGCACACATGATGATGGTGGACACACAGAGGTGGTTACAGACAGCACTGCACACAGGATGATGTAAGACACAGACACAGAGGTAGTTACAGACAGCACTGCACACATGATGGACGGTTACATGCAGAAATGCACACACAGAGACAGGCCCCATGCTTATCTTGTATTACATTCAGCGACATATTAATTAATAGACATGAATGCAACAACTCCTGATGTGGTGTCACCCCTGCTGATATTAATGGGCTCTGCTGTCCCCATTGTTATGGGAAGTGTGTACCATGCAGTCTACAGCCGTGAGCCGTGAGTATTGCGTTAACAATAACACCACGTCAAATCCAGGTGTTATCCAGACTACTTCCGGAAGTGGTTCAGCAAATCCGGTAGGATTTCAAATACAATTAATTCTGTGTGTGCTTACAACTTATCAACGTATAAATGGTCTTCCGGTGGCTGGATATTAGGAGTGGGATTTGCTACAGAGGCGACGATACGATGTCATCACGATATTTTGGTCACAATGGAATATTACTGCAATTCTTAACTTTTTACAATACAACATTCTATGATGCATTACGATTGATCTTTCCAATATATTACATTTTGTATACTGGGAGTCTCTGCAGCCATCTTGGTGGGGTACATTTGTTCTCAACTGTGACTTCCTTTACAATATGGATAGGAGCATTTATGCATCCGCTAATTTAGTTATGGAATGATCGAATATCAAACCAAGTGCATTCAACTGCCAATCTTTTATTCTACTTCCTTTTGCAGGCTTGGCACAGAACCCACCAGAGAATGCTGGGATTGGGATTGTCTATTTCTATGGTGAGCGTCTGTCTGTGAGGCAAATAAACAAATTAAGTCACTGCTAAGGCCTGAAGCACACACACTATAGATACAATGCAACCATAAGGGTGGGAGCCCACTCGTACACACTCTCTCTCTCCACACACACACACACACACACACACACACACACACACACACACACACACACACACACACACACACACACACACACACACACACACACAGGGTAATCTGATCCCACTGCAGTAAACTCTAAATGCACACACTGCATTCCTCCCCTATGGTAAAGACTTACACAGAGACCAGATAAAGAGCACAAGCAAAGGTTACTGCCCGCAACGCATACAAGACTTGCTACCCGCCCACCGAAAAAGTTAACACTGCATTTACACTGTTTATACACACAGCTAGTCTCTCTGTGGCCCTGAACCACCCCACATACACGCACACACACACACTCCCACATAGCAGGAGATAAATGTACTGCAAGAAACACGCAGTTGTCCATTTGGTCCAGAGGAACACACACACAAACTCCCACATAGCAAGAGATAAATGTATTGCAAGAAACACGCGGTTGTCCACATGGCCCAGTAGAGCGAGCGAGCACGCGCACACGCGCACGCGCACACGCACACGCACACGCACACGCACACGCACACAGTAGGCAGAATGACACCCCTTCAGATCAGTAAACTGTATTTTCTGGTTATGATACAGATACACCCCAAATTTTGTAACTGGGTCTGTTTGTATACATATGTGAGTGTGTGTGTTCCTATAAATATGTGAACATGTGGGTGTCTGTGTGTGTGTGTGGAGCTGGTAGTGTCCATGTATGTGTGTGTGTGTGTGTGTGTGTATGTGTGTGTGGAGCTGGTAGTGTCCATGTATGTGTGTGTGTGTGTGTGTGGAGCTGGCAGTGTCCATGTATATATGTGTGTGTGTGTGTGTGTGTGTGTGTGTGTACACGTGTGCGTGTTTGTGTAGATGGCAGTGTCAGACCTGGTTGAGGGCAGTGAGCTCCACTCCAGACTGTAGGTACGAGGTAACGTTGGTGAGCTCATCAAAGCTGCCATCCTCCTCGCTTACGCTGTCATCCAGCACCGAGCATCCCTCTGAGATGCCATCTGTTACACACACACAAGGTTATAGAATCCCTCTCTCACACACATACATGTATATACAAACACAGAATTATACATGCACACAGACACAGTTACACACCCAGGGGTACACAAACACGTACATGCAATTTCAGTAGTTTTACACACACACACACACACACACACACACACACACACAGGGTAACGCCTACGCCTAAGGGACAGACATAGACACAGAGGGGATTATACAAAGGCAACAACATGCTCTCTCTCAAACATACAAACACAAGGACTCAGACAACCATGCTGTGTCTCTCTCAACACAGAATAATCAAGATAGAAACACACAGTGTTGGTCATACACACACGTGTACTACGTCTCCAGCACTGGGTGTGACTAGCCTAATGTAGCCAGAGAAAAGAACACTTTCATTGTAGGTGGATGCAAACACACACACACACACCTCTACTGCACACACATATATGCATACACTACTAGTACTACCACACACACACACAGCCTTTCTCTAAAACTATTTCTCTCACCACTCACCCCTCAGTGCTTATTAACAACAAACATGAGCTGACAAACACACACACACACACACACACACACACACACACACACACAATCTCTCTCTTAAACGATCGCCCTTACCACTGAGCACGCGGTGCAGCCTGCGGCGTCCGACCCGGTCCAGTCCGATGGGCGTGCTCTGAGACAGGATGTTGGGCCTGAGGCGCGCCGACACCGCCTTGTAGGGGGGCACCTGGTGGGACGGCATAGGGGGGCGCGTCACCGGCTAGAACACACACACACACACACACACACACACGTTATCAGACAGTTCCAGCAGTATGTAAATAAAAAGGCCTCGTTTCCAAGTAGTTGGAGTAGCAGTCCCGGTAACTTGTACATCTGGTACAAATTTAAAACATGTAGATATATATGTTGGATAGTGATCGCATTTTCTTTGTCTTTTCAAATTTTAAAAGACTTGTATACATAGTGTGTATGAGACAATTTCAAGGAAATCAGTCACAGGAAAAGCAATGAATAAGGGATTGATCCATCAAGAAAATCTGAGAGAAAAAATCTGAGAGAGAATCATCTTTTTATTTCGGGAGCAACATACAGCTGCATTCATGAGAAAAACCTCTCCCTGTCCCCCATGTTGTTCAAACTCTCCGGCCAGGATGTGGTTATGAAAACTGCCGTCTCTGTACATTCATTAACCTTCTTCTGTCTAGAAGTGATTTTTTTTATTTTTCCACTGTGTTGTTACATTGCCCGGGGGAGAGAAGGGGCATTTATCCAAACATGAACGGACTCTCAGACTCTCAGGACTCTAGAATGCGATTGTCCAGTACCATTATTCTCCAAGGGGAGACACAATGAATCATCCCAATTTCCTTTGCTTTGGGTGTAAGTCCATGAAGTTATCACGAAAACTCGTGAACCTCTACAACAAACAGGGCAATACCTAACTAGCAGGCTAGCACGTGACTGTTCAGCAACATTAACTTCCAAGAACTAGGGTGGAGAGGGCATTTATCCAAACGAGAATGGATTTTCAGCTGACCGAGCCTGAACTTGAACATACAATGTTCTTTATTGAATAATATTGCATATAGGCTACATACTAAGCTCTCCAATCTCAACTTGGAGCCCTAAACATCAGGTAAAGCTCCCATCTCTTCATATCTCAAGAACCTAATTGATATGAAAGTCCAAGGAGAGACACACTGAATCACCCCAATTTCCCTTGCTTTATGTGTAAGTCCGTGAAGTTATCACGACAACTTGTGAACTTCTACAACAAACAGGCAATGGCTAACTAGCAGGCATGCTAGCATGTGATTGTTCAGCAGCATTGACCTCCAATAACCAGTCTCAACACATCCTCCTGGTTCTTGGAGATACATACAAATGAATGAGAATATGCTGGCCAGGAAGTTAGTCACTGTGTATTCACACATAAGGCTTCTCCTGGGAGAGCCTGTGTATGGCTGATCTGCTGGGAACCAAGATATGGTTAGTTCACATGCTTTTGATCGTGCCATTCAAACTACATTATTCGATCAAGGACCTGCCTCTGTCAAACAAACCCAGTGATATGCTGATATCTGAGAGCAGATATCACACACATTTACTCCTGGGCTCCGGCCACCAGACTGGGGCTGGTTCTCTCTCAAGTCATAGCCACCAATTCCCCTCTTTATGGACCAATGACTGTCAAAAGCATGGACATGTGATGGTCGTGGTGCGACCGCACATGAACCGCACACTCCTGCCCCATGTTTGCAACCACTAGCGCACCCAAACAGACATGGTTTGCACACACAAACACACATACAACTAATTACACAAACTTCCACGAAGTTGAAACCATTTATTTAAATGAAGTTGGTGCACCAACAGAGTTGAATGAAATGGGGAAAACATCTACCAACCGGTTGGGGAGTTTGTGCCATCTGCTAGATGGTCGGTCCGACAGGAAGAAGCGCCGCCGGAAACCCAGAACATATATTTTTTGTTCCTACTTCATTGAACTGCTAATTGCCTAGACTGGCAGAGGGGACACTAAAAATGGTCTGGGCCATACCACTTGAATAAGGTGGTTTTTACAAACCTGTGAGACATTATTTATTTATTACATAGTTATTTCTTTGTTTGATAATGAGGAAATACTATGTTTATGTCTCAGGGTCTGTTTTTTCATTATTGTATTGTTTAGTTTTTGTGTCTACCCCTGTGTGTAGAAATGGTGCCGGCCGTCATGTTTAGAGGCTTAGCATGTGATATTCCTGGGGACTGTTGCTGTTTGTCCTCTTTTAATTGAGAGGCTTAGCAGTTCTCCTGAATATAATGAAGCATATTAAAACTTACATTTGAACCCTCACTCTGTCTCTGAGCTTTTCGGGCCAAACCCTCATTTTTGACGGCAACCGAGGCTCGGTCCGTCACAGACACCGTAAGCTCTTTTTAAAAGTGAAGCAGCCAGAACGAACTACAGAATGGAGGAGATTGAACCAAATATGGGTCAGTTATTATGAGTCCTATACTTTTTACTACACTCTACACTACATACAACACTACACTCAAAATACACTTTACATAGAATCTGGGTCCAATATAAACATCTAGCAGTTCTTAATCTGACATATATTGGCGTCATTTTTATTTCGTCACAGAGGGGCATGACATCAATACTGTCCATGCTTTTTAGTCACCAGTATGGATGTAATACTCATGCAGAAGCCCATTTAACTTTATGTGATATTACCCAGAACGCACTATGCTGCCTTTCTGCCACCATGAAACTGTTAAGGGTTCTCCATTTCACTCACTTACCGAGGGCAGGCTGTCAAGGTCCTCCCTGTCGTCAGCGCCAGGTGAGGGGAAGAATTCCATTCCTTCGATGGCGGACATGGGTCGTCTCCAGTGGTCATCCTGAGGACTGTTGCCATGACGATATTTTTGACCGTCACCATTAGCAGCAGCGCTACTGTTAACGTGGGAGGGGATGACAGCAGCGGTAGCGGCAGCCTCAGGCTGTGGTCGCAGCTCTGCCCCTTCCTCCTCTGGGATGGAGAACTTCCTGCTCACCAGCTGGGCATAGTCGGAGATGGGCCGTGGTCTGGGTCTCCCCGGGCGGCGCCGGATCACTGCTGCAGTGGGGGGGTCGGTACCGGACGCTGGTGTAGGGCTGGCAGGAGACTCTGTAGGGGTCAGAGTGGCGGGCAAGCTGGGCACAGAGTCAGCCAGAGGTTGGCAGCTGGATAGCAGCACTCTGGCTTCTGTGACATCTTCTGTGCCTTTAGGGTCTCCAGCAGACTGACAGAGAAGGAGAGGGAGACGGAGAGGAAGAGGGAGACAGACAGGGGGAGAGAGAGAGAGAGAGAGAGAGAGAGAGAGAAAGAGGGAGAGGAAGGACAGAGATCAGAATTTCAGTTAGAGTTGACAAGTCAACACAAACTGCTCCTTATCTTGACTGTAAGTTGTTTGTACTGGGGGAAAAGAGTATGAGGAGGACTTAGGTGTGGATGGAGGGAAAGGTGAATTTAAGTGGCCGTGATTTCACAAATGTAATACAATTTCTGTTTTGGATTGATTTTATCTCATGTGTGTACTACTTTTTTACATCGTTAGTTAGTTAGTTGTTAGTTACCGCTGTTTATCTTTAAATATGTGTACTATACTTTGACTTCTCCCCTACTCTCTAGTCTCTGTTTAAGTATTTACTGTATTTACGGGGTCTTCTCTGAACTGCACAGAGAAATGATTGACTAAACAGTAAGAGTATAAGTCATTTCTGTTTGGATGATGGTAAACTTTACAAAGTCCATGATTCATTTTCAAGCAATAGCTTATTTGTTTTAGCCACTTTGTGTTAGTCACGCCAAGTCTTTTCAAAGCTACAATCACAGGCACTTACAACACGCCATACATACAACACAGTCAGCACTAACTTGATGAAATCTTAAATGTCTGACCCTGACAGCATAGACAAACTGGTGAATCTAAGTCCTCTATTTGTGCTTGTGCTAGCCCCCATAGCTTTGTTGGGTGCAGAAAAAGCAGGTTCCTCACAAATAAATCACAAACCACTGGTAATATGGCAAATGTACAACACACACACACACACACACACACACACACACAAAAGCCTTCTACTTACCTCTTGTTCATCTGCATCTTTCTCTGTTGTCTTCCATATGCACTGAAAGGGTACACAATAGATCAGCACCATAGTAGAGAAGACACACTCTCTCCACAACACCTATGTATATAGACAAACACACTCTGGATTTATGTTTTGTCCGTTTGCTAGAGGAACTAAGGAGACAGATTTGCAGGACCAAAAGTGTCCGTGTGGGTGAGCAAGTGTGCGTGCGCATGTGTGTGTGTTGACGGCACTGTGTGACATGGACTTTGCCCAGTGAGTGGTGGTTATGGGGGTGGAGGGTGGGGGTAGCCATGTTCTCTGATAACTAGTCCGTCTCAGAAGTGGGAGCTGGGAGCTTGAGCAATGCCCTCACATCATCAGAAGTCAGCAATCATTAACTTGGTTTGCTCCTGCTCTTTCTGGAGTTAACCCCCGCCTACCCCGCGCCCCCAACCTGCTCAGAATGAACATGTGACCTTCCCCCAACAGTCTGCGTGTCACAATTTGAACTCCCGCGCCCAGGAACCGGCCAATCCAATCAGCAGAGAAGCTGAGCTAGACTGGCGTAGGTTTTGACCAATCATATGGGGGTTTGAGCTACAATGACAGGAAGTGACATCGTATGATTGTAGGATGTTCGATTTTTTTCTAGTAGAGGTGATCTACCTACTTCAGCCATGGTGCCAAGGTGTTATGGGATTCAGGTGCGGTTGGCAAGAACACCTGTACAGTGCTGTGCTATCTGAGAGAACTCAAATGACCTGACATAATTAGCGATCGCCTCATAAATGTTACAACCAGGAGAACGTTACCCTCACAAGGTCAATGCCACTAGAATCAAATCAGCTGATCAATGTCCTTCATAGCAGTTACATTTGTGTGTCTTTATTCTCTTCATTTTCTGTTCTTTTTTTAAACCTTACAATCTACTTCAGGCTCTTCCAATCTTACAGTCTGCTGGAGGCTTTATGTGCCTTTTGTGAGCCATGTGTTGGATACATTCGTAGTCTATAACTATGGCCCTCATTGTCAATCAATTTTAACTGTCCTTGGAAGTCATGGATCACGAAATTTCAAATCTATCCATTCTTTTAAAATGTAATATCAAATTCCTTGGTTTCTTTGTTGCCTCTGCCATGATGTCCATACAGAGAATAGTGCACTACCAGGCGCACCAGGGATGCTTTGGCAGTGGCACAGACACCATTGGTCATATTACAAGTCAGATTATCACCAAAATGATTTTGAAGCTGTGATTTTAAGGTAAAATTGTTGAGATGATTTAGAAAAACTGGCAATGCTCCCCCTGTGGCTCAGCGTAGGGTTGGCTCTCAACAGGTATAGGTAAGGTAAGAAGCTCACACCAATCACACATACTGAAGCCATAAATACCTTACCCATACGGTAAGTTGCTTTGAATAAAGGCGTTTGTTAAATGAATGTTTCTAGTAGAACTTGTGGTAGTAGCAGTAGACTAGTATGTGTAGTAGTGCCTTACCCTTGACTGCTCCTGTAAGGGATCCTCTGATTGGTCGGGTACAGACTGTGGACAAGGCTGCAGAAGGGAAACTGTTCCAGGTCTCTGGTCCTCCACTGGCCCACAATTCCCAGTGGATTTATCCCTGGGAGCACGGGCGCCTGACCGAGGCGATGATGTCAGTGGCACCACACACTGATTTGCCAGCAGTAGGGATAGGTTGTGAAGCTCTGCGTTGTGTTTGTCACCAACCTCCATCGGGTGGAGGGAGCAGAGGGGGACAGGGTGTATGGAGGGTGTGTGCTCCAAAGTGACAGCAGTGACCCTCTGACCCCCCTCCATGTCAGACGTGGCCTTGACGCGCGCGGGCGAGGGTCGGCGCTGGCGGTCCGAGGGAGGCAAGCAGGGCGTTCGGCGTGAGTAGTCGTCATGGAGTCGGCTAAGGGGCGAAAGCGGCGCCTGTGGGGCCAGAGGGGCGATGGGAGGACGTCTGGAGGTCAGGTCCGTCAGGCTGCCCACCAGCCTGTGCATCTGGGCCCGGGTTCTGCTGGGACTCCGCCAGCGACCCGACGCCCGCTCGTGACTGTCCACTGAGGAGGCGCTCGTGGTCCGATTGATGTTGAGGGTTCGGCCCCGTTCTGGGGTGTCCGGTTCTGGTTCTGGCTCAGTTTCTAGTTCCCGTTGTGGGGGATGGGCGAGGTGAGCCGAGGCGGTCTTGCGCTTAAAAGGGGCCTTGAAGAGGTGCAGGTTCTCGGCGCTCTTGCTCATCTGGCTCAGCGCCCTCCCATTGGCCTCCCTTGGCAGGTGCTCCTCGGAGCCAGCAAACACCGTGCTTACGGGGCGAGGACGCCTGGATGGAGAAGGAGCAGCCGCTTTGGGCGACCTTGGGGTATATCCCATATCCAGAAGTGAGATCCGCCCGGATCCGTAGGCCCGACGAATGCTGCGAGAGAAGTGGCTATTCCTCTGGAGTCGTTCGTCATTTCCATCTTCATCCTCATCATCGTCCGAGACGCCAGAACAGATCCCAACGATCGATTCCCCAACACACACTCCATTCACCCGATAACCCTCTTTGCACCGCTGCTGAGGTTGTTGTCCTCTGGATATGTCAACGCACACTGCATCATCATTGGCTATCATTGTATGATCTTCATCCTGATTGGCTGTCATGGCATTGCCTCGGCTCTGGATGCCCTGGAACACAGTGGAGCGCAGTTTCTTGAATGACCCCATGACCTTCAGACCCGACAGCCCTGACCAGTTCTGGGGGGTTGTGGTGGGGCCATGGTTTGGAGTCCTTTCCGACGCAGCGTCCCCACACCGCTTCTGATTGGACAAGAGGCGCATAATTCTGGAGGGGTAGGGCTTGGCCTCCGGTTGACCAATCACAGGATTGCACCAGGCCTGGCTGTTGAGTCCGTTCAACCTGCTCTCCTCGCTGCAAGGCTCCGATCCCACAGGCCGAACCTGTGCCACACAACCCGAGCCGGCCCAGTGACTCACTTCCTGAAGAGGGCAAAGGTCATCCAAGGGTTGCGCTGGTGGTCCTGGCACCTCTCCCTGCAGGGTCTGCGGAGGGCACGGCAGCTGGTCCTCGAGTGCAGACGAGGCTCCATGCACCTGGGCTGCCTGTGAGAGCAAGAGAGGGCAGAAGAAGAGGAAGAGAAGTAAGTAAATGATAAGTGTGGTAAGTCTTACAGGCAGCTTATCTAAGGCGGACCTCAGCCTGCTATAAACATTTCACCTACACATCATAAATTTACACTTGGACGCCACACAGCATATCAGCACAGAATGGTATCAGTAGGGAGACGTGCCGTATAGGGCGCATCTATTCCCGCCCCTAAGCTCACATCTCCAGGGCTCTGGAACTCTTCTGGAGTGGCCTGGAATTCCTCAAGTTCCTCAGCGTTGAAAGCGGTTCTCAACCCCACCCGGTCACGGCGTTTATATTTGGTGGGAAATCTCTCATACGTGGTGCCCCTTTCCTGGTACAGACCAACCTTTCTTTGGTATGCGAGCCTGTGAGCCTGCCTGTATAGATGTTTTGGATTTCCAGAGATTCTGAGAGATTGAGGGGGTAATGTGGGAGTTTCTGTAAAAAAAAGCATCTGTGTGTGTGTGTGTCCGTGTCCGTGTGTGTGTGTGTCTGTGAAAGATCAAGGGCATTTCTGTGTGTGTAAACATGTATATCAGTCTACAAGTGGTTCTTAAGAGTATGTGTCATAGTTTCAGGGAAAGTGAGACTGTGAAAATGTTTGTGCATGTGTTTCTATGTGAAAGTGTGTGTGTGTGTGTGTGTGTGTGTGTGTGTGTGTGTGTGTGTGTGTGTGTGTGTGTGTGTGTGTGTGTGTGTGTGTGTGTGTGTGTGTGTGTGTGTACACTACATCTCTTTTAAGTGCAGTACATTGTTCGATGGTGGGAAACTGGGCCCCCTGCTCTCCAGGGGAGTGGAAGACGTCGGTTGGCACCAGGGTAGCTTAGATGAAGGGCTTTATGCTTTTAGCATGACTAAGCAATGAGACTCGCTAATCCATTGTGATTAATGCAACAAATTGCCTCGTTTCCCCCCCAGATTTGGTCCAGCCGTCAGTCCAGGGCAGGCACAGGGATGAAGGCTGACCTGCCTTTGGCTTTAGCGCCGGGAGCAAAGCAGTTTAATGCACCCTCCAGACCCATTTGGCCTCTATTAAAGGAATGAGACAGCGCTAACCTGACATCGGTTCGGTGCTGGGCTGTATGACTCTTCAGTACGTTAAGAGCTAACGCCAAAGCTCCGGTCGCGTGGCCTCAGTCCAACCCCGGAGCTTTGTCACTGCCACTGTCTGGAGGTGACCTTGATGCGGGTGCATTCTACTCCTGCTGCTTGTTCATTCAATGACTTCCTTTATGGTCGTGTTCAAATTCCACTCCGTCTCCCTGTGCTGTGTGACTCGACAAGTCTTTATTTTAGTTTACTCTGACTACTGCGGGCAGGCCCTCATTCCTCCCCTCCCTTCCTCCCTCCCACCCTCATACTTTTTCATTCACTCACTCACTCTCTATCTATCTCTACTTAATCCATCAGCACATGGCTTCCATCAGGCTGACAGACAGTAAACACTGAAATGTGTTAGCCTCCGGGGCTGGACAGTGGGTCATGTTTGCATTGCTATGCTATGCTAAGCTTAGCATATTTTGTTGTGCTCTTATGAGCTTTGCTGGCCGTCTACTCTTACGCTCCAGAGACTCATTCCACCCTCCAGGTTCGTCTCAGTTCCCAGGGCACCTCCACAACTCCTTCCTTCTTCTGCTCTCTTTCTCTCTCTCTCTTTCCTCCTCCTCCTCTCTCTCTCGCTCTCTCTCTCTCCCTAACCCTTCTCCCGCTCTCTCTTTCCTTAACCCATCTCCCGCTCTCTCTTTCCTTCTCTCTCTCTCTCTCTCTCTCTAACCCATGTCCCGCTCTCTCTTTCCTTTTCCTTTCCTTCTCCTCTCTCACTCTCTCTAGCGGCTCCACCCTTGCCTGATAAACACCAAAGCAGAGTTAATTAAGAGCTCAGAGATGAGAGAAGCCCCCCACACGGCTGCCAGCTGGAGCCTGGCTCAGATTAAACTCCCCTCGCAAGGACGACCAGCGCTACACGCACACACACACACACACACAGACACACACACACAGACACATGGCAACAGGCTATACACACACTCCAGTACATACACACACACACAGTGCATGGCAACAGGTTATGCATACATCTGACAAACAACAAACGCTGCTATATACACACCCATATGCAGAAAGCATAGTAACAGGCTACACAAACACACATCACGTGTCATCACACACATGTATACAAACATACATTCACCAACACACATGGACTAGGGAAACAGAGTATACTTTCACATTAATATATATACGGAAACGCACACCCCTCTAAATCACCCAGGCACAGTCACACACAACTACACAAACATGTGCACAGACACACATACACAAACACACAGACACGCATACAAACAAACAAACACACAGCATACATACCAACACCCATACCACACCCAACCACGCAAAAGCATGCATACATTCACAAATTCAATACAGAGCAAGACACTACCCTCCTATCCTGCTTTCTGGAATCCTACACAGTTCTCTCTCACACACACACGGAACAGGAAGTCATTCACTACAGCTCAGCATTCCTCAGAGGAGTGTCTCATCACTTTGACACACACACAAAACAGAGCAAGTAGACACTCAATCAGTACTACCCTTGCAGGACCCCTACACAACACACACACACACACACACACACACACACACACACACACACACACACACACACACACACACACACACACACACACACACACACACTCTCAGCATTCCCTGGTGGTAGGATGGACCTGGAGGAGTAAGGCTCTTACATAAGAGTTATAAACATGACGTGGCCTCTGAACTCTCTAACAAGCCCTTATTACAGCCCCAGGGGAGCCGTCTGCCGCCCTGGACCATCTCGGACCAAAACACAGTTAACGCTGACATCTTAAAGGTCGAGTCCGCGATCCTGGCAAAAGGTTGTTGATATTTCAGCTAAACAGCCAATCAAATTACACCCCTCTCTTCTGTGCTCCTGAAACCATGTGTTGTTTTTTTGATCGCACACACAGCTAGAGCACCATTAGGAGCAATTAGCTGAATCTGCTGAATATTGAAATAGAATCGCAGACTTCACCTTTAACTGGGGAGCCCCAGGACAGTCTCCAGCAAATCACCGCTATAAACTTAATCTCAACTAATTGGCCATTGCTTCTCCTGGGCTATTAAAAAAAAAAAGTAATTCTGATTTGTGCAAACATTTTTTTCATTGTTCGGCCCCGGAAATAACCTTGTACATACCTAACCTGTTCCACCCATCTACCTATCAAGATGAGCCAGTCTTGCCAGCCAGATAAAGTAAACCCATTCTCTTCTGTGAGCACACAAGCAAGGCTATCTATAGCGCAATCTATTGTCTGTTCAAGAGATAGGCATGACAGTGATAAAGGCCACTACAGTGGGTCCATTTCTGATAAGTCCGAAGCTTAAGATCCCAAAAATGCTGTGATAAGCAGTCTCTTCCTTAGACAGGGCAGCAGAGGAAGGGAGAGAGAGAAGGACAGGGAGAGGCATATAAACAAAGAGGAATAACACAAGAGAAAACAGGAGTTTGGTCACAGCTGAATGACAGCAAGAAGGAAACAAGGGCCATAGCAAAAGAGAGAGAGAGAGAGAGGAAAGAAAAAACAGAGCGAGAGCGAGAGAGAGAGAGAGAGAGAGAGGTAGAGAGAGAGAGAAACGAGTCCTTGTGGGACAAGACACTGACAGAAAGAAAAGAAAAGAACGACAAACACAACTTGCCGTGGTGTTTCCGGGACGACCTGGAAGACTCTGTTCCCCACCACCCCGTGCGTGACCCCCGCCGAAGCAGAGTTTTTCCGTGGACACGGTAAATGACACCCGCATGGTTGGCTCTTCCCCCTCCGCTGGCGACAAGCCGTGCCGTCTGTCCACATGCTCTCGGAGCGCAAGCACAATACTCCGCCTCCCCTCCTCTCCTCTCCTCTCTCCCACTCCTAATCTGATTATGGGAGCTTTACCAGTCTGTGCTTCAATGGTTAATTCTGGGGGCACTGTCACCAAAGACACTGATATACTTCAATTGGGGGAGATCAGGCTGAATAAAGCGAACCCTTCCCTCTGCTTGTGACAGCCGTACTGGTGGTGCTTTTGGAGTTGGTGTTAGGAGGGTTCAAACAGGTATTCCAGATTAATGCTCAGTTTATGAATTTAAGGTATCAAAGTTAATACCCAGTTTTTGTCCCAGTGAGGGGTAACTGTAGTAGCCTGGCACAGTTTGAAGGATTAAGAGGAGATTCTGAAAGACCCTCGAGGTGACCATATGGGCCGCTCTCACTGCCCCTGAAAGCAATGGATGGGACAAGGCTCGAAAACTTCAGATTAATAAAGTTATAAGGCCTTTTTTTTTTTTCTCCGTCAGAGGAAACAGTAGTAGCCTGACACGGTTTGAAACATTAAGCAGACATCCTGAGAGTGAGTGCAGCAAAGTAAGCCAACCTGCTTGCTTCCTGACTTACTTGGTTTACACCTTCACTCTTCTGAACGGGCTGCACGCGGCGTCCACAGAGAACCACGGCCGCAGGGCACGTGTCAGGTTGATTTACAGACCTGTGCAGAGACACTGGTGTACAGGTGTACAGTGAGAGGTGCAGTGATTCATTGGGCCTGTGTGAGGTTACTGATACACCAGTGTGCAGCGCTGGGTGACCCGGTTACCCTTTTGTCAGGAGGGGAAAAAAAGGAAGTAGACGTTTTTGAAGGCCCCGCCCAACCTTGAGCGTGGGAAGTCAGGTAGGAGAGGAGGGAGTGTCTCCCACTCATTCATTGCTTTACCCCCTCTGCACCCTCTTTCTTTCGGTCTCACTCCTCCCCCTCTCTACACCGCTATACTCCCCTCTTTTGCCCTCCATATTCCCCTCATCTTCCTCTCTCCATACCTATCTGTTCCCCTCTTTTCACTCTCTCACCCCACCCCCCTTCTTCGCTGCTTTTTGTGTTGAGCTGTTTGATCTCTCTTTACCTTTCTCTCCTAGCTTCTTATTGTTTCAGTTCTCTCTCTTTCTCTTTCTCTCTCTCTCTCTCTCGTCATTCTCTCTTTCTTTTTCCTTCTACATATCTCTGTGCTTGGCGTTGGTCCATTAAGTAATTCCACTGCGTTACTAACTTGGTCAAATTACAAACAAACAAGATCACTCACTTACCCCACCCCTCCCCAATAAAAAAAACGAAAAGTCCCTGAAACCAGGCAGGAAGGCAGGCCGTCTGAGAGAGACAAGGAGGCCCTGTATGGTGGATACGGGCGGGCACCATCTCTCACAGAGATCTCCCTGTTCCACAGAGAGATGCCATGGTACAGGATGTGTCAGACAGGCTGCAGCAGGCTATGTGCTCTCAGTGCGCAACAGCTTGCTGCAGCTCAGGCCATGTGCAGATGACGTACGGCACAATGGTACACAATAGAATCTGTGAATGACTTCATGTGTTTTTAATGGAAGCACTACAGATGCTCCAGGTCAAGTTCTTGTGAAGAGAAAATTAAAAGGCTATAGCAAAAAAAATAAAAAAAAAATAAAGAAGTGACATATGCTGTATCTTTCCAATCATATTATCAAGCATTTGACATTCTGATACTTTGACAACTATACTTTGACAAGTCTATTTCCCCAAGCTTGAAGTTCTTGCTGCCTCCTTAGCAAATCATCGTAAACATTTAATTTTTTTTGCAAAACCTATGGCCCAATGTGTACCAGGTATGTTTATGTGTAAATATGTCTACTTCTCTTAACTCTGTAAATAATTTGAGACAAAAAATGTCTGAATTATGAATTGAACAGATATGAATTAAAACGGCCATAAACGAAAATGTACCGAATGTACGGGGCACAGTAGACAAGATAAGATTTTCCGCAAGCAGACCTGCCAAACCTCCACTTCAGCTTAGCTTGTAGATAAACGAGCCATGCTGATCTGTCCCAGACTCATATCAGTAAAAACAGGAGCTTTGCCAACGCTTCCAATTATTGGCTGTCGGTGCATGTTACATGCTGCTCATAGAAAATAATAATATCAAGTAGCCTATGAGCCACAGATGTGAGTTCAACAAGAAGAAAAGTATGCTTTTGTTTCTTGTCTACTGCGTATTACCACTGAAATAAGCTTTGGATTTATTAGATGAAAGCTTTCAGCATTCAACATCCCATGGCACCAGCAAGAAAGTGAAGGAGATTACGCTGGCTTTGGTTATGCGCCGGGGAAAGGAAAGTTGCTTTCTTATTTATTTATGCATTTAATTAACTTGGTCTCCCAATAAACCCCTTTTGTGGCCGATCAGCCCCCACCCCCTTCTTCAAACTCTCTAGTACCGTTGTGCAGGCTGACCCCCCACCCCCCAACACATCACTATAACAACCAGTGGGTAGTAACGCTCGCTCTCACACACACACACACACACACACACACACACAATGCCCCACCTTAACAAAGCACCACTCTTTGGAAGGAAACGACAGGGTGACACATAAACGTATTACAACTAAGGGAGATTATATTTAGTGCCCCCTTAAGAAACTACCTTGAACCTTGAATACAAACAATTTACTTTATCTATACACTTTAATGAAACAATTCTACAGTGTAGGGTAAACCATGGTACATATTTGTTGTTTACAGACTATTTAAACTGTTGATTTATTGTTGTCGGTTACCTTTCTCATGCTCCTTGTTAGCGTAACTTGGTCCGATGTTTCACACTAGCCCAGCTGCGTCTTCTTGCTCGGTAGCCATCGACTCTCAGGCTAAGTTAAGTCCAAAGGTCCATGCATTCGTATGTATCACATTTCTCCATGTAAACATATCGGAAATAGTTAACTTGACTAGGTTGCAAACTAGCGAATGTTAACGCAACATCTGAAGAAAAGCTGACTTCAGCTTTACTGAGCGCAGCACTTTAGAATCGCCATAGATCAGTCGCAGAGAAACTTCATCAAACTAATCGGCTAAATGAGCGTAATATCCTCAAAATGAGCGATGTAATGAAAACAAAAACCGACATGTCAGTTGAAAGTGCAACTCAGTACCGCCTGTATGTCAAACAAACATCAAAGACCCCTAGTTCACCAGCCGTTCTGACAAGAAAACTTAAAAGTTCGTTGATACTGAAGTGTGGGTGGGGAGCAAGCCATCTCAAGGTTGATCGAAGAACGCTATTGGCCAGCATCCGTGCACTTGTTGCAGTGATTGCGACGGGGCGGAGTCTAGGCTAGATGGGTAGTGTGGTCTGAGCTGCCCAAAAGGCGACCATATTGATGATGCTCACCCAAAACGACATCAACATGACCAAACGCCTACGTTGGTATATAGACTTTAAAACAAATGGGCTCATCGTCCCAGTCCACATATGCTCAAATTCTTTGTAGGAAAAGGTTTAGATATTTTACCTAGCCTATTTATTGTGTTGTCGTGTTGCCACTGTGCTCTGTGGGTACAGGAAAGAAAACATAAACAACAAATTCGGAAGAGTCGACATTTAGCTCTGAAGACAAATCTCCTCACGCATGTCAGGAATGTTGAGCCTTGCGCACAAAAGCTAAAACTGAAAGCAGTCTGGTGACAGCGAGACATGTCTAAATACTCATAAGACCTTAGACAGAACAATACAAATGAACTGAGAGTGTTTTTCACTTTAATTATTATTTTATTGGTCAACTCATGCACATTTTGAAAATAAAAAATACAATTGTGTCAGCAGGCCTCAGGTAATGTACAACAAACTGTAAATATATTTTGCTGATAAAGCCTATTTCTGGTTTAATTTCCCTGACGAAGAGTTAACATTTTGTTAAGTTGATAACTACAGTTTTTCTATTCTTTTTATTCTTTTCTCTTTTGGTGTTGTTCATTTTCTTGTTTTGCATGTCCCATATAGGCCATTACATTGTCATTCACCATCAGCAAATATAAGGAATCCAGTGAAGATGGTATCATCGTCATCATCCGCATAGAGCCCATTGAGCCCTCCGATGACTTGCAGCCACACTTTATCACCAGCCTGTAGGTGGAGCACTGTCCCTCCCGTCGCCTGGTCTTCACTGCTCTGGTAGTTGTCCATGGTGTGGATAATTCTCTGACCGTTCTTCATCAGTGCCACCTTGACATTGCGCGAGAACACAGTGATGTGGTAGGTGAAGTAGTAAGCGCCACTGAAGGCACAGGTGAAGCGGCCGCTCTGGGGATCATAATGGCCCTGCTTGTTGTAGATGACCCTTTCGAAACGGATGGGTGCATTCGAGGACGGCAGTTTGGTGCTCTCAGTCAGACCTGCTGAGAATGCGCTTTTGGGGATGTTCGGCATGGGCCCCGCATCGCCCTTCTCGCCCATCTCTCCCCGCTGCCCTCTCTCCCCGCGGTAACCAATGCTGCCTTTGTGCCCAGCTGGTCCCATTTCGCCTTTGGAGCCCGGTCGCCCTGTCGATCCTATAGGTCCCATGAACCCTTTCTCCCCTTGGTACCCCAGGGCACCTTTCTCACCCGGCGGCCCCTCAGGACCGACTTCCCCCTTGATCCCCTGGGGCCCGGGTAGCCCAAGCTCCCCTTTCTGACCTTTGACTCCCACGGGCCCCTGAACACCTTGGGGGCCCATCTTTCCCGGGGACCCCCTCTCTCCGTTCTCACCGCGTCGGCCTTTCGCCCCCGCCGTCCCAGCAGATCCTGCCAAAACCCGATGTTGACACAATCAGAGAGATTAACACTGTATTACACCAACTGGTGCTTTCATGCAAAACGACTTACAGCACACTGAAGGTAAACCTATTACTATGTTTCCACCTCTTGGGAATTGTGCCCATCACATTATGTAATGCAGGAAAGTTGGTTACGAGAGCCACACCATCTGAGGGGCTGGCACGATGCAGGTTATACTGACTATGAAAAGCCACAGAAAGAGTGTGTGTGTGTGTGTGTGTGTGTGTGTGTGTGTGTGTGTGTGTGTGTGTGTGTGTGTGTGTGTGTGTGTGTGTGTGTGTGTGTGTGTGTGTTGGTGGAGGAGGGTATTGGAGAGTGTACAACGTATATAAGATAGAGAGGGCTGTGCTGTGTTAACTTCTAAACACTTAAGTGCACTTGTGCAATGCCAACAACCACAGCTTTCAGCCTCTTACATAGGTGGGACCATCTCCTGAGGTCGTAAGATTAAACTCAGTGGAGAGGGCGGAACAATGTAGTTAATGCTTTAGTTTAAAAGCACTATTTTAATGTACTGCCAAAGAGCTATACGACATAGCACATAGTGATAACCTTTTACTGCTCCCTGTTGAGTCCCTGTTGAAAAGGTTACTGTGCAGCTCCGCCATCAAATAGTGTTTGCTCTTAATACAATTAGCCAGTACAGGACGTAAAACACAAAAGACAAATAGTAGTGAGTAATCGGATATTAAGGAAGTGAACAGGTTTACCAAGTTCTCCTTTGTCTCCTTTTGGTCCTTCTGACCCTGCTGCCCCATGAAGACCAAGGTCACCTTAAGGTTTCAAAAATGCATTCACAAGTGAGAGGGAATTTGCTTAGGGACATTCCCACAACACAACACAACACACACCTTAATGGTACAGTCTGCAATTCTGCCAAACCTTTTTATTTCCCATTTCCAGAGCTAGGGTTGTGTGTGAAAACCAGAGTTTTTTTTTTTTAGTGAACACATCGCTAGAGGACCATGAGGAGCACTTTTCTGAATTTGCCAAAAAGGGTATTGGATCAGAATTGCAGACCACACCTTTGAAGGATTCAGACAAAATATCCGACAGACAAAATACTATCAGTAATATCAACAACGGTTTGTGTGTATTGTTGTATTTATAGAAGTTAACTGTGTGTTTGGTAATGTTGAAATGAGGGCCAGAAACCTTAGTGAGAGTTAGTGCTGCAAGCCTCACCGTGTTCTCCCTTGTCACCTCTTGCCCCGTCTCGGCCATCTCTGCCCGGCAAGCCATTGTGCCCCGGGTCACCTGGGATCCCCGGATGGCCAGACATGCATCCGCTCTCCTTCTTCTGCTCCTCTGCCTCGCTAGCGGCTAGCAGGAGCAGGAGCAGCAGAACAAACCCCCTCACAAACATGGTAGTCCCGACTAGAGTTCAGCTCAAGTATCTGCACGCGACTGAACAGTAGGCTGTAGACACTGATGGCCAAAACTCAGATGAAAAAAAAGATTCTGGACTTAATTACAAATCTGGGGTCATCGCTTTCAAGAGCCAGCTGCCCATTGGCCAAGGAAGAGCCTTCCAAGTCAGTCATTGCACCCTGATTTGTCACACAACCCACTAAAGTCACTTTCGGAACACATAAGACTCTTTGTGTCCTACTGAAGTTGGTAATGATCAACTTGGACTACAGTGGACACATTGTTTAAGAAACCCCAAAACAGTATAAAGACAATCTTGTTTGATGGCTGATGATCGGGGCCCTTGGAGTTGCTGTTGGGTTATGCAGATGTTCCAACTGCACGAAGACCATCATGCCATTAAGTATGCCAAGATCATTAACAGTGTAAGACTGGGATTCAGAGTGCCATCAGGGCAATATCATGAACTGAATCTTCTGTAAGTCACCCCTGTTCAATTAGAACAAATGCTCACTGGCCTCTCCAGATGTGGAGATGGTGCTGATGCCAGTTCATGCATGCTTATTCTAATTGATTTTCCACCTTAATGGGGCTATGCTGTTCAGGGCTTGACCCCATAAATAATAGTTCCATTAATGATAACCTTTTCAGAATGTCTTTGCCCCATTGAGAGCCAGCGCATTGGATATTGCTTCCTGTGGTCATAGTTTACATGTAGTTAAATGTTACCATTTCAATATGCCTTTAAAATGCTAGGTTACATAAATCACATTTAAACGAGCAATATATACATAGAATATATGGAATATAGTGTGTATACATAAACACACGTTATAACATAGAACTTTTTTTAGAAACAAGTAAAATCATCTTATTTTTTTATTATTTTATTTTAACACTTTCGTTCACAGACAAGCCGCAAAATATAAACCAGCATTCTGATAACATAGATACAATTAAAAGACAAATATGCAGTTCCAGTCTCTCTAACATACTGAACATACAAATGAAGACACAATTATGAATAAATGAATGGGTTTGTCCTAGCAATGCAGAAGATGGGGAACCATCTTTAAATATCAGAGATACTTAAGCAACATCACTACAATCCTTTCAAGTTTAGGTTTCAAGTTTTGAGAAGAAGCATTGCAGTGACTATCTTGCATCTCGAGACTCTCATCATAACATGAAAATGCTTGATGGCACAAAATGACATACATTTTTAATAACATAACAAGCCAGAAAAAAAATCGAATTATTACTATTATAAGCATGCTGCAATACTTCTCAACGCACTTAAGCGGCAATACTTGGAGGAACTGCCAGAAGGAGAATCCCACTTAGCTCATTTGGTAAACTGAATGCCTCTTGCTTGCCAAAGAAATGCTGCCTCTTTCCTTACAGTAGAGCAAGGAGAAGCTGTCTGAAACAACACTGCGCTGTATCGTGTGTAGTGAGTGTGGTGTGTTAAGGTCCTGTGGGTGTGGGGATAGGGGACTTTTACATGATCTGCCGATGCTGGCCGTACCCGGTCATACCAGATTGAGAAGCCCCGCGGTTGCTGCCCATCTGAAGGCCAATCAGGTTCTGACCCTGTCGAAGCTGTTCGTCTGAGAAGTCACGTCGGTTGCTCTGGGCTTTCCTGAAATGTGACACAGAGCAAAAATATTTTACCCCCACCTACACACAACAACCAAAGACAACATTGGAAGCATTTACACACAGACACACACAGAACCAGGGAAGCATTCACACACACACACAACCTGAGATAACATAGGAAGCATTCACACACACACTTACACAAATACAACAAGAGATGAAACAGGAAGCACACACACACACACACACACACACACAGAGACACTGGTTCCATGAGAGAAGAATCCACAGGATTAGCACTCTCACTTGTGAAACCAGTCGCGGTCGCCACGGTAATGTCCGTCATCGTTGGTTAGGGCTAAGCTTCCGAGGGCCATCAGCGTTCTCTGCACGGCGGCCATGTCCTTTGCTGTAACCACGGAGACAAAGCACTTTGTTTTTAGAGACTTAACGAGACAAAGAATAACACAATTACACTCAGATGAGCAATGGCTTCCTTGCAAACAGGTTTTCTCTGCCTGAGAGGCGATTAGGTGGTAAGTTTCTGACTAGGCTTAAATAGCTCATTGATGAGTCATGGTTAGGTGCATTCCTGAGAATTCCACACTGTAATAACAATGAAATATGAGGAGCTGCTGCAAAACTATAACCAAAGTGCCATTAATGGTTGATCCATATCTTGGTCAAGTGTACCAATTAAAGGAAGTTTCAAGATTCAGTTTCAGTTGGTCTCTGCCTCCTACCTTCCCACAAGTCCACAGTTTGGAAAATGTCTGTGGTGTTCACGCCATACGCCTCTGCGGCCTGGAGAAACTGAGAGATCTTCTCCATTTGCTTAAAGGCCATCTGAGTTTCTGATATTTTCTTAATGGGCTCCTTGCCACGAGGGTAGAGACTGTTAATTAGTCTGCAGAGAATCTGTAACGGATTAGAAAAAAAAACAGGACTGATGAGTGAGAAAAAAAAGACACACATATGAGACGAGAGACAAAAGGAGAGGAGACAACGCAATGTTCATCAGAATTAATGAAAGTGATTGTTTTTGGTTGTTTAAATCTTGGCCAAGTTGTCACTCACAGTTCCATCCATGAGCCAGGCTTGGAAGTTCTGTCTGCCTGGCTGTGGTCTGTCTATGTTTGACCCGCACTGGACCACGATCCAGTCCACCAGCTTGGCCTCAAGATCCGGGTCGTACTTCTGGTCGATCTTCTCCTGAACCTCTCGACTCAGCCCATAAGTGGGTCCTCTGTTTGCCATGATGTCCCCACTTAATAATGTAGCGTATCCCTTTATGTCAACACTAAAGATGCACTCTGAAACATTTCCAAACATACACATATTCTTACCAATTAAAAACGAGTGGCATCTCAAATTACATTTAAAAAAAGCAGTAGTGAAATATAATTCTGTAATTAAGCAAGACATTTCAGGACAATATTCATAGCCAAACAATTAAAATAATCTAAAACTCAGTCAGGTTGCTTTAAAGGGGCTTGACATGGTCTCCGTAGAAAGAGCTCTATTAGCTTAGAGGACGGAACGACATGCGGGACGGGGTGTGGCCCATCACATCCATCCCTATCAGCAGGACTTTCCCCTAAGCCTCAGGGCATAGGCTACTGTTTGCCGAACAGCATGCAACTAATGAAAAGCCGACAACGGAAGATGTCACTTCAACGTAAATCATATAAATGACCATTGTATTTGTAGGTTTAATTAAAGCATTCAAATATATTGTATAAAAGATAATTAGCAATATCCAATAAATCGATTATTAGCCTAATTTTTACACATTTATGATCACGCGTATAGTCACACTAACGACTTGTAACTTACCCTGTTTAAAGCAACATTCATCGTATGTAATATACAAACTCTCTAAAATCGCTATCTAAATATACCTTACTCAGAGAACGTCGCGTAGGCGTAGCACAGCGTGTCCCTTTCTTCTTCGGACGTAGTCAGTTCCGTTGTGAGGACACAGGGTGAGGATGCTGGACTGCAACATCCATGTACCACGGCCGGGGGTGGGGCGAGGCAACGGATTCTTTCTGGTGTGGCACGCCACTCGTTTTATGGGCAGACGCCACGAGTAGGATCCCGTGAGATTACAAGACTAGGAAATAGGACCCGTATCACACTGGACTGCTTTCACTTTGATGCAAGGCACATGCAGTGAACCTCAGCAACATTAGGCTCCATTACCTGTATGCTTACAGTTTGCCTAATAATGCCGAAGCAATACCCACACACTATGGCAAAAGGTAAATCATCAGAAAACTGATGGTGCTGTTGTGTGTGTTCATGGTAAAAAATCAATACTTTTCCAGTGATATTTGCTAGTCTGCCTCAGTTTGCATATTCAAGGGCTGTGCCCTGTGACTATTAGATTAAGATCATTACTGATGTCTGTTGCCTCTGTTGAAAGAACAGAGAACACAACATTAGAGTATACAGTGGATTACACTGGCAGGACCATAATAATTAGGACTATCCAGTACAAAACATGCTCAGTATAAATGAAAATGTTTTCAATATGCCCATGGTTATTAGAAAGTTATGTAGAATAACTGTAACTGCAGCTGTGCCTTGGTTCAATATTTGCAGATAAACAGTGGCAGTAGTGGTAATCCTTCATCATACATGAACTAAATGAAGTGAAACAAGCTGGGGTGGCCATGAAGGCCGTGCATGAGTTATGAGCACAAGCCTCTGGTTTGATTAGTCTGTGACTGCTTATTTACCTCTAGCACATGACTGAAAGGTCAGAAGAGCAGTTAGCAGGGGGAGGTGGCGGGTTTCGGGCCACGGCACGACAAATCCCCTGGCTCATTGAGCACGGGCCAATAGCTCATCACACATTAATGAACAACCCAGGGCACCCAAAAGTTTAGTGCCTAGACTGCCACTACTGACTGAGAACACTTAGAGACTAAACCTAGAGGGCCTGCCAGGCATTCCCTATTAGATAACTCAACAGAACAAACACACAAACACACATCTACTGTTATTTAGCCATTTTGTTGGTCTCTGAATGAGGTCAGACATGCACATTGTGATACGGCATTTGTATCTTGAAGTAAATACTTCTATTCAAATATATCATTGGAGAGAGAGAGCCATAGTCTTAGTAGACAGAGGCTTTATTAGTGCCTAGAACATAGTGTGAGGTGTGGTAAAAAAAAAAGGCACAGTAGACCTAGGGTAACAGAGTCAGAGGCAGCAGGACCCTGGGGGATAAAAACACACTAGGCTTCATAGTGCTGTACAAGGTAAACTTCAAACGAGTAAAACTGTACTCTGAAAGGCACGGAAGGAGCGTGGGTGGTGGGGGTGGTGTAGATTGTAAAGGGATCGCCATTCTCCAAAGATGGAGTTAATCCCTTATGAACCACCCCCCCTCCCCACAACCTCTGGATTGTTTGTTATACTGGCATGCTGGGGGAAAAGGTCCTGGCTGGGAAAAAGGGGGTAGGGAAAGGGGGGGGGGGGGGGGGGGGGGGGAGGAGGTAATTTGGCATCTAAGGGACTGGTCATTGTGATGGCCAGTGGCCAGGTCCAATTCCTATTTTTTCCTCTTATTTTCTCCCTTTCTCTCTCTCTCTTTTCCTTTTTGTCTCCCTCTCACACCAGGGTTGTTAGCTTGTCTATGAGGTCATCGATGGTGTACACCATTAGCTTGATGTCGTCCTTCTCCGCCATGCGGTGCTGGCCGTGCCGGCGCAGGATGACATCCACGTCAGGGCTGAGCGCGCGCTCAGCCACCTGCATGGAGATGTGCCAGGGCACGTCCTCGTCCTTCAGCCCGTGGATGAGGCGCACGGGACAGGTGATCGGGATCGGACTCTGCAGCACGCAGTGGTTCTCTGCCTCCTGCAGGAAATCCATGGTCAGCCGGTAGGCGCCATCCTCGCTGTGCTTGCTTGGGATGTGCCACTCGCCTTTGTCCTCGCACTCCTTACGCACCTGTTGGGGGGGGGGGGGTCACAATGAGCGGTTCACTACAGATATGTTTCACACTAGTCTAACTTCTAACATGTGAAAAAAGCACCTTCACAGAAATGGCAAAGGTAGCCGACTGAGGAATTGAGACGAAATTTTAAGGCTTGCTGAGGCCCCCTTTTTTTATACTTATCTTACCAGTTACTCATCAGTGTCTTAGTCACATACATTGCCCTCTCCACAGCAGGCAGCGGTTACAAAAATGTCAATGTCTCACTAATCATGTGGATTTTCTGTTTATGCAAATAGAATTACTCAGGTATTTCACAGGAAATTTTTATATTGCGCATAACATGCACCATAGTAATTGCTTCAGTGATATTACAATGCTGAATCTTACTACTAATGTGCACAGGTAGATGAAAAATTGAATGTATGATTTCCAAATAATGCAGTGCTAATTCTACATCAGTACATACTGTATGTCATACCTCTATTGGAAGTGTCTTGAATGCATTGACCAGGTAATCGGCTGCTGTGGCGATGCCAACCAGGGCTTTCGTCTTCTCGGGTCGAGCGATGGCAGCCAGAAGCATCATCCAGCCGCCCATACTGGAACCAACCAGAATCTGCACCAGGGGGTGAATAACACATTTAGCTTTAGAGTAATAAGGGAAGGCTCAGAGAAGTCTTTTTACAAAACCCTTTGAGGAAGACCTAAAGAACCTGACGTGATTTGCTATCCCCTAATGGACATTAGTGGTATTACAACATTAAGGGGATCACTTTCCAAAAATGTCTTGCAGTGTTACAACATCATATTTAATCCATTCTAAATCGCCCCATTCAGCCTTTACTATAAAGAATAATATGTAAACATATGCTAATATTTACACAAATCGTATGCTAACAGAGTGTTTACACCTGGTATTAATTTGGTCTACCCACCTGCTTAAAAAGCATGCAAAAACCTTGCAAACACCAACTACAACCCAGTTGACACTGATAAAAGCTAACATGCTAACTGCCTTCTTTTGGCAATATTGTTTGCAATGACGTGCTGTGAAGGCTTTTCTTACATTTTTGCGGTGTGCTCCAAACCAAACCACAGAAGTACATAGTTCATAGCCAGATGACTAGTAGGAACGACAGGTGTGTTTATCTGTCCTTCACATGACCATATTCAATCAAAATTAATTTGAGGATGATACCAAAAGTAGTTGCACATAAAGCACATACCTCAAAAAGTGCATAGTGTTCCTTTAATTGTCCATATTTTGTCTGCACTGTGATCAGATTCCGTGTCCCACACCCAACATGAAAGCACTGTGGTTTTGCAAACACACTGTGCACACTCTGTTTACACCACACTGACATCGGATCACAACATCCGCTAAACTACCTCCGGAGCGGAGCTGTCTAATGTGATTTAGTTGCATTAATATGTGTGTTCCCCCATCCTGAATAGATATCCTGATACAGATCGCATGGTTCTGCAATGTGTAAATGGGGTCAGTGTGAAAGATAAATCGGAGCTAGCCAGGTGGCTTAATCCCTGGCAATGCTCTGAAGAATTACAAAACCAATCTTTACATTCTGTAAAAAATGAAATACATTTGTTAATTAAATAATACAAAAATAAAGAGAGAAGAAATTTGGTCTACCTGTGGGCCATCAGCGATTTCATCCAGCATATAGAGAACATCTTTCTTCCAGCTTCCTACTGTGCAATCTGCAAAAACCCCTTCTGATTGTCCGCAGCCTGTATAGTCAAACCTGTGAGATCCCGGGGATAAAGCATCACATGATAAATAATTACAATATAAAACACCTTGTAATTGCATTAGAGAGAAAGGCCTTTATATTATTTGAGTTCCTCTTCTGGGCAACACTGGATAGGCTGTCCTTAAATACATAGGGAAGCCCTAAGGACTACATCAAAGGTGCAATATGTGTTTTTGTTGTCACACAACAGAATTTGTTTAAAATGCAAAAACTGTGTTAGACACACAATAATTACATGATACTGTAGGCATGGCAAATGGGTAATGTTTCCTTATTCCTTTGTACATTCACAAAGGTTTCATTTTTGTTTTATTTAGTTTTGTTTCCCAGAAACATGTTACAAACAAATGCAACAAAACCTCCTGACACAAAGAGAAGATGGAATGCAGTAAAATACATCACATACATGTTAGAGATCAACAAGCATTTTTTTTTATCTTGTTGACAGCTAAAAGTACATTTTGTACCTGAACAATTTAGATAACATAATACTGTCCAACAAAATTCCTCACAAAATGATGTTTGCTATAGAGCTGTGAGTTTAGGCTGATATACCTTAAGTACGAGTGGCCTAAAGACTGGCAGAACTCCTCCAAGGCCTCTGCCTTCTGTCCACTCATATTGGAGGCATAGCCAGGCAGGAAAACAACACCAGGGCTTTTCCCCTTTGTCTTTCTATAGGCTAGCTTTGGTAGGTCTGGACGTGAAGCATATTGTAGTGTAGATTTATGTCTAAGCCCTGAAAAAAAAAAGAAATACATGATATTGACAAGTTTCACTCACTCAATTCAAATAAACATTCAATTACGTCTTACAAAATAGTCTCATGTCGAGTAAAATACCCCCCACAGAGTAATTTTCTTCAACCACCAATTCGCAAAACACTACTAGGCTGTTGAATGTTGATAACCTGCTGCTCTGTTAAACTTTTTTTTTTTGAGCCATAACCATTTGTACACCATCAAAAGAACCCCCACTTTGAAGAACTATATTTGCCTTGATTGTACACTATTATACGGAATTTTCCAAGCTGAAACTAGCAAGCATACTGTGCCTACTATAGTCAGAAATGGCACATTTTAGGTCCAATCTCACATCTGAAGATTAGGCCTACACGAGAACCTTTCGGGGTTGGTGGTAAACATGTGTTCTGTGGCTAAGATAAGAGATGTAATTACTTTTTGAAAAAGGCTTAATAACTAACACTGTGTTCTGCAGCGAAAAAAAACACTATTGACCAACTGGTTGTATTTGCTACGTGCAGCAGTTTACCCTAGCCTGAGGAGACCGTGTTACGCAACATGACACGGCTTGTAGAGGACTAGCCTATACTTTCATTACATAACAGTAATACAAATGGTTATATCACACAAAACTACTGCTGCCACAGACATTATTGGTACAGTTTGGTAATGCTGAACAGACGCGCCGCCAGGACCTCGGGCTCTGAGCTAAAAGACATTACGGCCTACCCACATTTGCAAGATTGTCGAGTATGCGCAGGTAGAGCCCAGCATAGCCAATTCTGACTGGACCAAAAATGCATTACGGCCCTGCGTGTGCCACACCCCCTTGGCTTTATTTTTAGCAATTCTGTTAAACATAACGTAGCAAATTGAATACCATCTCGACATAATGTTAGTACTCACCCCCAAAACATAGCGGCGAATAAGCTGTAACTCTTCCATAACTTAAAGTCTGAGAAAGTCCTTTCCAACAGTGCGTCAAGACCACGGCTGCCATACTGTTCCTTCCGCCACCCTCTGCGGAAATAACGCGAGAACAAGATGGTTGCCAAAACTTCACGCACAAATCCCCCAAAAGAGCTTCGTGTCGCCTGCTGAACCAGTTTCACTCTGAGTGAATCATAAAGGAAAATATCTTCATATCGTTTCAGACTGTTGTGCTCCATCAATGCATTAATTTGGAATGAATGCCCCTGAAAAGAAAACTGAACAGTGTACGCCTATGTATGCTACATTTTTTATTATGCATTTGCAGATAAAAGAAAATAGCAAAAGCTAACCATCAAAAATCAATTATATCGAAACAACTAGCCTTCGATTAAAACGTATGTAATATCTGACTATAGCCTATAGTGATGCCTTCATGATCAAGGTAGCCCAAACAACTGTTTTGCTATTTTTCTATAACAAGATATTAGAATAGCATACTAAAGGTTTTATCCTAATGAATACTACAGAATATTAGAGGTTTGATCATGGTGCCTGCCAAATTGTGTAAAAAAGAAACAATTTGACTAGTTATTAATTCAGATGATCTAAATAGCAATGATGGGCTGCATGATATTACCAAATCTGTTTCACCAATATTAATAACAATGTTAATAATAATAATAATAATAATAATAATAATAATGATTGTATTCGTTTAAAATACAGTCCGTCAAAGAAAGTATTATACTCAACATGACTTGGCTACTTTTACTGTTTGTGTGTGATTTTATGATGAGAAACTTAAAGAAGCGGAACGTCACAAGCGGAAGGTCAGAGCGCTGTGGAACGGAAGTGAGAGTAATAGCCCATCCGCCATTGTGGAATAGAGTAGGGATATTCTAATCAGTCGTTAGTCAGTAACAGAATGCTTGTTTGAGAGTAAAGCAAGTAGTATCTAGGTACAATACTCTTTGCCTTTAGTGACTTAAATTGAATCTCTGTTGTCCAGGACGAGCGTGGAAAACATTTGAACGGGCAAGAAAAACACCGCCTATAAATACAGTCAGATTGAATATCCCGAGACGAGAGAGGAAAATATCAGGGAGCAGTGGCTGTAATAGACCGTGAACACCGCAACAAACAGGTTTTAGTTTGGGTTCCTGGAGGATGTCTGCGACCACTGTCGATCAGGTACGTAGGTCTAAGTATGCCCTGTTGTAGCAAATGATTGCCATGTCAATCAAAGTTTTGCCATCAGTTACGTGACTAATAATGTGTAGCTAGCTGTAGAAGCCGAGTCATTTGCTGGGGCATAAGACTATCAAGGAGAGATAGCTAGCTAACCAACGCTTTAAGCTATAACGTTATAACCTTAGCAGCTAATGTTGGCAAGGAAGTAAACGTTGCCTTAGTGTATTAGCAAGCTATCTTCGCCAAATCTTGAATCACCGCGGTCTCCAATCTTCTGTTGGTGTGCTAACATTATTTTGAAACTGGATGTAGCGAGGCAGGTTTTGTGGGGCTACGAGGTGCACTTGACATCCAGTCCATAGTGATCTACGTGTCGAGGAGATCAGGACCAAACACCTGTTCAGAATGCACTGCGAGTGTGGCCCTTTTTTAATTTGCTTGTTATCGCAGTTACATTTTTGGCAGTCTGACAGTCTTCCAGGAATCCTTGCTCATCATTGTCATGTCTTGTTTTCTAACGACGTTTCTCTCACCCTATGTCTCTTCCACCCATGTACGCACAGAGACCTAAAGGACAAGGAAATAAAGGTAACATTTGATTTACAGTCATGCTCTTAGAATAATCACAGTGATGTTCCCTATATTAAAGTAATTTACTTATAATTTTTGCATTTTATACGCGAAGTAGCTGCTCAGTTTATCCATTGTAGGACCATGCAAATGATTTGGCTAATGCAATTACCGATCACATTGTAGCAAGCTAGCGTGGACCAAGGTGAAGTGAGGTCGAGACACCAACTTTTATGTCATTTCTGTGCTCCTTACATTTAAAAATTTTAGATATAGTGTTTATTATCATATGCATTCAGAGGAGAATTTACAATTCTGGGAATCCACAGGAGGGCACGTGTTACTTACCAATGACACTTACACTGACTGGTGGGAAAATAACGTTAAAATAAAAATAACGGGGAAATAACAGCATGAACACAGACGAAATGATGATAGCTACACACGCAAACATTACACATCCACTCTTACTGGACACCAAAGGGATTCATAACCTGACCGCTAACACATAAATACCAACAAAACCGGGATGCTACACAACAATCTCTTGCCCGGAATATTCGCTAGCCTACCTTCAGTACGCTCAGTACGTAATAGGTTGTAGTGTCACCGAGACTTGACGTGGAATTTGTCAGAAGGACTGTGTTCTCTGTCAATGCCTCAGATTCGCCGTTCATTTCCTGTGCTGAAGTTCATGTTAACCGAAGTCTAAAATATTGTATCCTGATGTTAACACGGATGCTAAGATGAAGTGTTGACACTGTAGGATTATTAGTGTTTGCTCTGTTTCTTGATTCTCATGTGTGTCACCTCACACAGTGCAAAACGGTTCAATGCACCAGAAGGATGCTGTGAATGATGATGACTTTGAGCCTTACTTAAGCAGCCAGACAAATCAGGTGGGTTTGTTCTCTGTAATTTTGAAATTTTCCTAACATAGATGGAGGTTTTAAGTCAATTGTAGATGTTTACTATAGTAAAGAGGCAAAACAATTGTACTATAAAAGGCTGCACAAAGCATGCCTGGGTGATGCAATGATATTGTATCAGCGTCACTCCGAGTAAGCAAAAGTGGCTTCAGATGACTGTAAAAGATGTGTGGATTTTAACTGTCATCTTAAAGGGCAGCATGGGCCCTGTATTGATCTCACATCGGGCAGCTGACATCCATTAAGTTCCAAATAGCTGCTGTCAGTTGCACCCATTTCAGCATTGACCAACATCTGTCTCGTTCCCCACACAGAGTAACAGCTACCCACCAATGTCTGATCCCTACATGCCCAGCTACTATGCTCCTTCCATAAGTTTCCCCTACTCCCTTGGCGAGGCTGCCTGGTCCACGGCCGGGGACCCGCCTATGCCATACCTCACCACCTACGGACAGATGAGCAACGGCGAGCACCACTTCATCCCGGACGGCGTGTTCAGCCAGCCAGGGGCCCTGGGTAACACGCCGCCCTTCCTCAGCCAGCACGGGTTCAACTTCTTCCCGGGCAATGCGGACTTCTCCACCTGGGGCACCAGTGGGTCCCAGGGCCAGTCCACGCAGAGCTCGGCCTACAACAGCAACTATGGCTACGCCCCCAGCTCCCTGGGTCGGGCCATAGCTGACGGACAGGCGGGCTTCGGCAGTGACACGCAGCTCAGCAAGCTGCCGGGCCTCAGCAGCATCGAGCCGGGCATGGCGGGGCTCAAGTTGGGCTCGGACATGGCGTCCGCCACCAAGACGGTGGGGTCCCCGCTGGGCGGCTCAGGGGGCATGAGTAGCATGGCGGCCAGCAACATGCCCTCCATCAGCTCCTCGGCCCCCAAACCCACCTCATGGGCGGCCATCGCCCGCAAGCCTGCCAAGCCCCAGCCTAAAATCAAGCCCAAAGCCAACATCGGCATGGGCGGCGGTGTCGCCATCCCCCCGCCGCCCATCAAGCATAACATGAACATCGGCACCTGGGATGATAAGGGGTCCCTCTCCAAGTCACCCATGGGCCAGCAGATGTTGCCCCCACCACCTCCACCCCAGACCCTGGTGCAGCAGCAGATGATGGCTCAGCCCCAGACCCTGCTGCAGAGCCCCCTGCCCCCTCAACACCACCAACAACATCAACACCAACACCAACAACATCAACACCAACACCAACAACAACACCAACAACATCAACATCAACACCAACATCAACACCACCAACACCAACATCAACACCATCAACACCAGCAGCTCCAGCTGCAGGCGCCCCAGGCCCCCCAACAACTACCCCCTGGTCCCCCACACCCCCATCCCCACTCTCACCCTCACCCCCACTCTCACCCACACCCGCACCACCTTCCCTCTCAGCAAGGCCACCACCAGGCTATGCACCAACCTCAGCAGCAACATCAGCAGGGTGCCCCGCCGCAGAACCGCTGGGTGGCCCCCAGGAACCGGGGGAACGCCTTCAACCAGAACAGCGGGATGGAGAACTTCGGCCTGGGCTCAGGCATGCCCCTCAGCGGCTCCCCGGCCTCCTGCGAGGTGCACCCGGTGCTGGAGAAGCTCAGGGCGCTCAACAACTACGATCCCAAAGACTTCGACTGGAACTTGAAAACCGGCCGCGTGTTCATCATCAAGAGCTACTCTGAGGACGACATCCACCGTTCCATCAAGTACAACATCTGGTGCAGCACCGAGCACGGCAACAAGCGTCTGGACGCGGCGTACCGCTCGCTGGGCGCCAAGGGTCCGCTCTACCTGCTCTTTAGCGTCAACGGCAGCGGGCACTTCTGCGGCGTGGCCGAGATGCAGTCAGTGGTGGACTACAATGCCTATGCGGGCGTCTGGTCTCAGGACAAGTGGAAGGGCAAGTTTGAGGTGAAGTGGGTGTTCGTCAAGGACGTGCCCAATAACCAGCTGCGGCACGTCCGCCTGGAGAACAATGACAACAAGCCCGTCACCAACTCCAGGGACACTCAGGAGGTGCCCTTGGAGAAGGCCAAGCAAGTGCTTAAAATTATCGCCACGTTCAAGCATACCACCTCAATCTTTGATGACTTTGCACATTATGAGAAGAGGCAGGAGGAGGAGGAAGCCATGAGAAGGGTAAGCTCAACCCTTCCCTGCAAAACCACCCCAGATAGAAGCTGACCATAGGACTGGCCAAAACCACCCCAGATAGAAGCTGACCATAGGACTGGCCAAAAACACCCCAGATAGAAGCTGACCATAGGACTGGCCAAAACCACCCCAGATAGAAGCTGACCATAGGACTGGCCAAAACCACCCCAGATAGAAGCTGACCATAGGACTGTCCAAAAGCACCCCAGATAGAAGCTGACCATAGGACTGGCCAAAACCACCCCAGATAGAAGCTGACCATAGGACTGTCCAAAAACACCCCAGATAGAGGCTGACCATAGGACTGTCCAAAAACACCCCAGATAGAGGCTGACCATAGGACTGGCCAAAACCACCCCAGATAGAGGCTGACCATAGAACTGATCCGGACAGGATCTGGGCTCTGATTTGTCCTGGATTTGTTGCGTAGTCTGCTCCAATCTGCAGCCAATCTACAACAATAATAAATGGCGCTAGTGGTTGCTCAACAACGCTTTCTAGAAAAGCACCCCTGATCTCCTATCGGTCAACCTTTAGCATCTTTGCTTTACTGTGTGTAGTCACGTGGCAACACTCCTATATTTCTTCACAGAGCGAGAACCGAGAGAGAGAGAGCGAGAGCGAGAGAGAGAGAGAGAGAGAGAGGGGGAGAGAGAGAGAGGGGGAGAGAGAGAGCGCTACACAAAGGGGCTCTATGGTGTAAATAGTGTTTCCTCACTACCCCTGCTGAAAGTGAAATATAACAGGGTAACTTCCAGTTAAGACCCGCTGAGCATTTTTCCCAGAATTTCACAGAAATCGTCATTTTGGCAGACTTGTGAGAAGTGATCTCCAAGAACACAGGTTGTGGTTCACTTGAATTCTACCACGCAGTGTTCCAAGACGTAACAGAAGAAATGTGGGCCAAAAGCAACCCCATCAAAACAATGTCCAGGCCACGGCTATTACCCTGACGGCACGCACTCCTCACAGTCCTGCGTGTCTGTAATGGAGCAGACACAACGCTTCCCCCATTAATAGATGTCAAACTGACATAGTGTCCTGCCTCTGCACACAAATAATTCATTTCTGTGCCAATTACCTCACTGCCAGCTGTGAAGGTCCTCATTTGCATCCCTTCCCCTCTCTCCTGCCTCCCTTAGACATTCATAGCGCTGATTTTGGGAGCCGTTTCGTAATTCACCGAAAACATGATTCGTAGGGAAGACAGGTGTGGCGGTTTTAAGAATGTAAACTGTCAGCGTTACCAAGGACAAAGTCAAACAACTCTTGTGCTGTGGTTGCTGACTCGAGTCCTTGAGTTTGAATATTTCCCTTCGCTGTGGGTTATGACACTTGTTCTCTGAGACAAATAAGTACAGCCATACATCGTAGAGCAAAAAAAAATCTCTTGATACCAATGTTTCTACCAATGTTAAATATTGACAGTTTCCTGGCCTGTTAGTTAATGAACCACATACTTATCCGTACACAGAGCCCCCTTGGAATATGTATTCCTACTTTTGCTTGCATTTCTGGCATCTAATTGGTTGGCAATGTTTTAGTAATATTGCTTTGACTGAGTCAAGGACTAATTGTCTTAACAGTTTCCCACCCAAAGCTCCATATCTAAAGGGTGGTAATGGTACAAGCCCACCCATGTAGAAGGAACTGCACTGTGGGTTTGCCAAATATTCCAAATAGTAGTCAGGGCACATGTTGTCATAAGTCTAAGCTTGGTAAAGTAGGCTATTCCTTTTTCTACATGAAATGTAATTTATAATATGACCGAATTGGTTGGGTGAAAGCTGTTAGTCAGCGGTTTTGTTTCTTTTACAGTCATGTAAATGTAGTGCAAACAGTTACATGGTCGTCCTGTATGTATCTTGAAAGGCCTACATTTCCAGGCCATGATCGAGCCTCTGTTTCATACCCTGCCCATTATGAAATGGCAGTGCACAATAATTGCCAAATCCTGGTTTTGCTCCGTTCATGCAACCCATAGCAACGGGTGCCCTGCTGCAGTGGGGGCTGTGGTTTAGGCTAGCAGACGGAGTTCCTGATATAGGCTCACATTCCTGACATTCCTCGCCACAGACAAAGCAGAGGTAAGTCGTGGTCTGTCTTTGAACACAAGGGTTTTCCACCCGCTGGCTATTCCAAGACTTCGTTTCCCACTAGCTTCTCCGTGCTGGTGAGAAACACATCATAATTCAAAAGAAAAAAACTATAGGCCTTCAAGACGAGGGATAACAAAAAAGGGGAGAAATAAAATAGCATATCTTTATTTTTCCCCTAATGGATGAGGATTAGTGTTAAATGAAAATGTCTCTGTAAGAATAAATCAATAAATAGATACACACAGACAAGAATAGAACCAGAACCGCTGCAAAGAGTGTGTTTTAAATTCCTCTAAATGTAGTTGTATTTAGGATGTGGTATCAGTTGGGCGAGCTAAGACAAAAATATGTTCCCTTTACACAAGTGGAAGGATTTATCAGTAGGTTAGGGCTAGGTCAGGGTGTGTGTATTCTGGATGAACTTGAACAACATTCCTTGGGTGGTCCAGATGACACACACACACACACTCAGGCTAAATTTGCCTTTTTGCCCAGGAATCGTACACACACGCGCAAACACACCTCTGACCTTGTTAATATGCGCCCTGTTACTCGCTCATAAATATTTTAAGCAGATGCATTTCAGTCGTTTTCTTTGTTCTCTAAAACCCGGAGAGCTGTTAAAAACGACCTGTCACAAGGCTGTCAGGCTCTCCTCCAGACGGGGCCAATCGGGCGCTCCGTCCGCGGCATCGCCACGGTAGCCGCATCAGCATCGGCAGCCTTTTCCCCTTCCCACGCTGACAAGGTTAATTGCACGTCATTGTTATGCACTGCTTCCTTATTTGAGGCTTGTCAAGCGTAGCCTGCTAGCGTCGGGTACTCGAGCCCTTTGTGTTTCCATCCCCTCTCTCCCGCACACAGGTGTTGCCATTGGTTGAACTGGTTGTCTTAGAGGGGATAAGAGGCACTGTTGAGATAAAACAGAGAAACATGAAGCTGAATGAGACTCGCTACGCATTAAGGGAGTTGGTATTGCAGTGTTAATTACATGCATTGTGTGTCAAGAGCGATAATGAACTGAATTGGATTCATTGGAGTGTTTTACCTCAACAGGGGGAAACAGGTGAGTATTTTGTCAGGGGTTGAGGTTTTCTAGTTGTGTGGGTGAGAATAACTTTCTTAGGAGACACTTTCTCACCCTCTGATTCCCACACACACACACACACACACACACACACACACACATATACACACACACACACACACTCCGATACACACAGAGGCACATGCACACCTACGCTTACTCACTCACACACATAAAGGCCCAGATGCACACCAAATGGATAACGTGCACACACACACACACACACACATATATATATACACACACACAAAGGCACATGTGCACACTTATGGATGCTCACTCACTCACTCACTCACACAAACACACACTCCACCTCCCCCACCCCTCACACACACAATATGGTGCTGACAGCCATGGTTACTTTCCTTCCGCCCCTGCCTCCGTAGAGACAGAGGCCAGGTTGAAGCTGTCTGTGTGTGGATAGAATATCAGCAGTCTGGGGTCGCACTGGGTCTTTGTGGCCCTACTGACATGGAGACCGCCCTCTACTCAAAAGTACCTCTGTCTCAGCTGTGAAAGGACGGTGTGTGTATATGTGTGTGACAGTTGAACACAAAAAAGCTGCTTTATACTCTTCTCCAAAGCGCTCTCTCTCTCTCTTTCTTTCTTTCTTTCTTTCTCTCTCTCTCTCCTCTCTCTCTCTCTCCTCTCTCTCCTCTTGTTCTTTCGTTTCTTCTGACCCTTTCTCGCCTCTCCCTCACAGTCTTTCTGTCTCTGTCAGGCACATGAGCGCACAATCTGATTGGTTGTCCTCTCTCTATCTCTCTCTCTCTCTTATTGCAGGAGCGGAATAGAAACAAACAGTAACTTGACCAAGATGGCCTCCTAGAGTCTGCAACACTAATGACGTAGAACCTTAAAACTTTGCCTAACCACGAGGAAAACTAAACAGAAAGAGGCTTTCCAATGTCCTCTCTCTCTCTTCTCTCTCCTGAAGACTCATGTATGAACAAACACTTTAACACTGCGCTGGACTTTGTGTGTGTGTGAAGCTATTTGATACGTCTGCTCCTCTGCGCTTGAAAGTCACGTGAGAATGAAAGAAGTCAGTCACTTCAACTGTATCTTTAAGCACTTTGTCCTTTTTACGGCTTCTACCGCCATCCTAAAGTCTCCACCACACACCCTGTTATCTGCTGGTGAATTTAATAACAAGTGTAGTCTGTTCTGGAGAAGACATGTATAATTTTAGTTTTTTTTTTTTTTTTGGTTTGTTTTTGTTTTGTTTTCTGTTGGTATTCCTCTGATCATCAAAAAAATGTTAGGGCTCTCAGAGAAGATTGAAAGTAATATTATGTACCACATACCAGAATACAACAACAACAACAACAAACTTGTACTTGAATCTGTGTGCTTGATTCTGAAGAGGACGTGGATGCCCATGTTTGTTTGTGTTTGAAAGCCTTGTAGGTTAAACAAAAAAAATAAAATCACGTCTGTCTGTTGTAGACAAACAAGATGGCAGTTGAGGTGGCACAGACTAGGCTTAGATGTGGCCCAGATCAGTCGCAGAGTTAGCAGACATCTCCCCACCCCTCAGCTCTTTCTGTTTTCCGTGTACCAACAGAGGATCATTAATTCTTATGCACCGGTTAGTGCCCAACTCTTCTCCTGTAATAACGTCATCCAGAAGTGCTTTTGTCTAAAGGGGAATCTTGCTCTTTGGTGGCAGTCAGGACTGTCCTCTTTAGCGCGGTAGTGTGTCTGTCAGAACCAGGTGTCTAGCTCAGGAGGGCTCTTGTAACGCAGTCGGGCTCGGACTGTGTGGTGAACTTAAATACAAAGGCCAATAGTAGCCCTAATGCAGAGCCTTATAAAGGACAGAGACAGGTTTGTGTGAAAGTGACTGGCAAAAATAAAGATTATGTTTAACCATCCCACTTTTATTTATTTTTTGTCACTGAAGACACAGCTCCCTCGTGATGTTAAATGGTGTGAACATTTCACATACTTCCAGAATGGTTTTTGTATACCTGTTTTTGTTTGTTGTTTTTTTCTTTTTCTTTTTCTTTTAGTAATGCAAAATACATTCTTGTTTTGGCATTTGACCTTATTTATCAAACATCCCACTGAAATCCATGCAATAATGATAAAGATAATACTATTATTAATAATAATAATAATAATAATGATAATAAATAAATAAAATTGTAACAAAAACGAATGAATCGTGCACTAGTCTATTATGATCAGCCATTCAAAGCTGACTTCAGAGGTGCCCTTTATTCCTACTGTGTGGCATGGTCTGCCATGTGGAGTTTGAAATTCCATCCCTTCATAAGACACGATGCCCCTGAAACATCTGTAAGTAATATACCGTAATTGCAGTCCCTGGTATTTCCTCTAGATTGACTCAGCGCTGCCTTGTTCATAGCTCCTGTTTCTGGGGTGTCTCTCCTCTTTCAGCCTCTGTTGGGAGGATGTGAGTGGCGACGGTAAGCTGCTGTGCACCCAATCAGCCGGGAGCAGGAGACGCACTATTAAAGATCTCGTTTCTCCACCCCCCCCCCCCCTCCATAGGCTAACATTTGGGAATCAAAGATGAAACTCTTGCAAAACAAACTAAGCCACCTCTCCCCTCCCTTTTTGTCTCTCTCTCTCTCTCTTTCTCTATCTCTCAATCTTTCTGTGTGGTTTTTACTCATGGCCATGTCTCTGTCTCTCTCTGGGTGACTGTCAATCTATGCTTTTCGATGATGCTAATACTTAGTGCATTCTGATGTGATTACTGAAAATCTGAATAAAGAAAATAAATACAGATCTATGGAAACAAACCTGAGTTCTTTGTTTGAAGAAAACTATATATTCCCACCCAGAGTTTTGTTGTTGCCTGTAGTTGGGTTTTCTCTTTATAAGTTATGAAAGACAAATAAAGTTTATGGAAACATACCAAGGACATTCTATACAGTTATTGAACATCTCAATCTTGCACTCTGCCATATTTTTATACTAATATTTGTTTTTTATACTGACATTTATAATAATTATTTTTATACAAAAGTGATGAAGGAGCTAAGTCAGTACTGACTTCAGCAAGAGCAGGGCCCAGGCTTTTAGTATTTACTCTTAACCACCACGGTAAATATATCGGTGACTATGCGTAACAATAAAGATGTATCAGAGTTTTGTTAACAAAATGGGGCTACTGACACTGTTCCTCAGTGTCTTTGTAACACTGGTTTTGATTAAACCACTTGAGAGACATCAACAGGTTACATGTTCACGAGCGCCCAGGTCTGTCCACAGGCACCTTCCACCACACACACCCCATGGGACTGGATCTGTAAGTACTTCACTCCATGGAAATGTGGACCTCTACACTGCAATACTTTCAACAACATTAACAGTGGATGGTCTTTAAACAGTGAATATTTAGTATTACAGTGCACCTTACAGACCCTTCAAACAGACGTCTTGCCATGACTGGCTCACCCAAGGATCCAACCAGTGCTATGATGCTTATAGACCAAAGCACTGTAAAAACAATGGCAGACTCAGTGTTCACTCACAGCAGAGATAGCTAGCATAAGGAGTGATGACGATACGCCTTTGATAGATGATGCCAATGGTGACGTTTACAAGTTTTTGACCAAAAGTTTGTGATAGATGCAATTATATGCAATCAGGTTGGTACCTATTTAGTTATCCTAAACCTATATTTAGATCTGGTATATTGATCGGATATAATGATTCAGTGAGTAGACAGAAATCGAGTGAGTGAAAGGGGCAAATAAAAAGACGAGTAAGAGGGAGAAAGAGACAGGTAGAGATTGTGGTTGAGACAATATTCCTTTTATGTATTTACTAAGATATCTTGTGATGATTATCATATCAACAGTAAAATGCATCACTTTCGACATGAAATGAAACAAACAGTAGGGCATTCAAACAGAGGAACTACTGGGAAGGTGAACAAGACACAGAAATGATGTTATTGGTGATGCCATTTCAGGTTAGCTCACTTTGTTATATCACCACTAGATGGCGGTATTGTATAGTCCATTGAACAACATCTAAACAATTTTCATCATTCATTTTGAAAGTGCAGAATGGAAACATTAGGATTACTGTTACTTATTCCTCTTAGTAGTTCTAAATAACAGCAGTATTTTTTAAGGTTTCTGAGTTTCATCAATAAAGAAAAGTATAGAGTATATTCAAACTTTGCACAGCTAGATCTAGAGCACATCACCCCCCTAAATGGCTTCAAATGGCTCCAAAGCCTCACCTCCTTCTGTTGTGAGCTATCTTCTGTGGTGTGATGATGTGTGATACTGACCAATTCAGAGTATGTGTACATAGAAAAGTGAGGATGAGTAGAGTAGAGTATGGTATAGAGGATGTGTACATGTGAGGTATTCTTTGGATCACCAGTGAATGGACAATCTGTTAGTTGAATCATCATAAAAGGATTTGTTATTATTCCTTTCAAAGTTCCTGGTAATTGATAACATTCCGTCGGCTTCCTCTTACAGCACCTACTGTCATCTTGCCTCTGTACTGGGTAAAGTCGTAGAAACTTGGTCTTCTGGCACACAGTATGTGCCCCTGCAATAACACTATGAACTGTGTTGTCTTTTGCCTTCTTGACAGATGCTTTAGATTAAGAAATATCTTTGTCAAAAGACAATATATGTCTGTTATCACCAGTGAAGTGGCCTGACATATTTAGATCTGTTATCTGTTATCTGTCATGTTTGATATTGTGTTTTACAGAGAGGTGCTGCTGGAAGAACATCTTGGCCCACTTTGACAGAGTGGAAGACACACAGTAAGGTGGCAATTATGTGCTGTCTGGGTGCTCAAGAAGGCCTTTCTGTTTGCGCTAGATCCAGTGCTACTTGTCAGGTAGTTTTTGAGCTGGGCGGGGTGTTTATAGTCAAAGTGACTTCGGTGAGAGGGGTGTGTGTGTCCTACTTGACAGCAGGGTGTGTGTTGTGAGCGGCGGGAAGGAAAAACGCTTGTCTCTTGTTCTTCTGGCCTCTCTGAAGGCAATTACAGCCGCAGCCAGACACTTGTTGTTGTAAATGCACCTTTTTGGCCAAAGTAATGAATGGCGGCTTTCTGAGTGTATCCTTCCACGTCTCACCAGAAAATCCGTCTACGTGTGTATGTGGGTGTGTGTGTGTGTGTGTGTGTGTGTGTGTGTGTATGTGTGGTTGAGGCATAAAGAGTTGTAATTACATCCGAGGAGGCTTTGAATCGTGTCTCCTCTCCGCTCTGTCCTTCCCTTGTACTTGTTAATTTGGTCGTCCTTCGGATTCCAGACAGTCTTTCTGAAAAGCCTGAATACTTTGTCTCACTCATTCTCTATGTCTCTCTCTCTTTCTATCTGTCTCTCACCCCGCTCTCCCTCTCTCTCTCTTTCTTTCTCTTTCTCTCCTCTCTCCCTCTTTCTCTGCCCCCCCTCTCTATCTCTGTCTGTCACATTTTTTCTTCCTCTTTCTCTCACTCCCCCTCTGTCTCTCTCTCTCTTTATCTTCCCCTTTGTCTCTCCCTCCTTTCTCTCTTACCCCCTCTCCATTCTTCACTCTCTCTTCACTCTCTCTCTCTCTCTCTCTTCACTCTCTCTCTGTCTCTTCATTCTCTGCAGATCCACAGCGTACCGCTCAGACTATAAATAGCGCTCATAATTCTCCTTCTCAATTGCCAGTTGCACAAGCTGGCAGTGAAAGGACAAAAGGCAGGATATGCTGATGGGAGTTTAATTTCAGCCTCTCTTTGTGTCTGCTAGGGGCTTTCCTACCTTCTCTCCTCAAAGGATAGATTAGCCTGTGACAGGTTCTGCACAATAGAAAACATAGCCTTGCCTTTGACTCTATGATCCCATCCCTTTGATAAAGAAACAGTGCTTGACTATTCCACTGTAATGTGTTTGTGCTAGAGATTGTGTCCTTGACTCCATTTTGGGGCTATTCAATGACTGCTTTGACTTAACGCTGAACTGTGATTGAACTCTTCCTGAAATTTCATTGTCTTCAGCTGAATGGACATGAATTGGTTTCCGGTCTTGGACTTGGAGCTGGTTAAATATTCAGTCAGACAGTCTATTGAAAAAGCCTCAGGGTACAGCTGACCCAAATCTGTGTGGTGTGTTTCCCACACGGTTTGAAATTGCGTTTACCTTTTGGAGTTCTGCATCAGCTCTCGTTATCCAAAGCAAAGTAGAGTGCACTTACATTAACTTGCACTCCTCACACACAGAAATCACGACCTTGGAATGACCTACACGTGTTCTGACATCTTTCAGGTTTCAAATCTATATGAAGCATTTATGTGATGAGCACGTCAGAAGAAGGGTTTCAGTCATATGCCTCTTGTCACTAACAAGTGTAACAATCATGTTCTAATGTAATAATTCAGTTCTTGTCCTCACTCGTTCCTCAAACGTGAACCTCTAATAACACTTTCACATTGTATGCCACAATGAACAGAATTTCCTTTGCACATTTGTTTGCAAACTTTGTTAAACCAAGTTAGCAGTTTAATGGAAAATTCCATTTATTATTACAGTTATGATGTTTATCCGTAAACATTGCAATTTTATTAAGAGGCTTTGGGATTTAGCATTAGCGCTCTCCCCAAGGCCAAGGCGTACATAATGTTTCACAAACTGAAAAACTCATTATTGAAGTTAAAACACAAGCTTGTAACAAAGTGAGTTTTAATTAGATGTTTGGTTCAAACAGGGTAAAAAATACACTGCGACAACATTTTCATTTTATTAACAAGTGTATGTAACTCTGTTCTCAGTCTTTCTTGCAGTCATAGCTGTACTTCTACAGGAAATGCGCTTTTAACAACTCAAACACAAACTCTTTAGCTGGTTGGTCAATAGGGAAGGGTTGTGTTGTGATTAGAGGCATGCTGTCTCTATGCCCCGCTGCTTGAAGGCTGATGGTGCCAACACAAACAGATCCTTAGGGCTCACATCAACCTGAGTCCAACAGAAGCCTCCCCAACAAATAGTCCAGGAGCCGCCCTTACACTCCCTTTTACACAGACAAACAATCTTAGGTAACGTGATGATATTTATCTTCCTCTGATGATATTAATCAAGAGGCGAATAACTGGGTAATTTAGTAATTCACATCTGCCCACCGCCCAGACTTGTTGCTCTAAGGGAACTCCAATGGCCTGTTTCAGGGATGGGAACATGACAGCTAGACTCTCACTAATGCATCTCCAGGAACCTCCATGAGTGGGAGGAGCCTCCCCTCTGGTCACATGAGGCTGACTAGCCAATGGGAGGCGAGCAGAAAGCTTCAGTGGGGAGCCTTGAGCTCTACTCCTTGTCCTTGAGGCATGGCTTCTGCTTCCATCCAATTTGTGGTGGTTTCAACCTGTTTAGAACGTCACTACCTACCCCGTGCTGGGTCATGACAATCTCCCCACCAAAAGTGTCAGGTGAACCCAATTTCTCCTCAGAATGAATGTGAGATGGGAATTGCCAATGTGCTTTTATTAAGCCGGTTTTGGATGGGATGCAGCTCAAAATGTACCAAAAAACACACACACACACACACACAGGGACATACACACACACACACACACACACAGGGACATACACACACACATAGCACAGGGACATACACACACACACACACACACACACACACACACACACACAGGGACATACACACACACACACACACACACACACACACAGGGACATACACACACTCATAGCACAGTTGTTTTCTGACTTCCATAAATGTTGCAGAAGTCCTGAAACCCGCGTGGGGTAGAGTGGGGGGTGGGGCTATGAAATCTTAATGCAGCACAGCTCTGACTAACTCCAACATCACGCTCAATATTTCATCACCCAAGAGTCCCTCAGTGGCCATTCCAGTGCAGCTCTGAAACGGCTACTTCCTGTCCTGTCCTTCTTTGAGGTATCAGCATGTCCATCAGAGAGATACGGTGAAGTGAAACAGCCCCTGTCCTGGGGTGGGGGATAGGGGCAGGTGGTGTGTGTGTGTGTGTGTGTGTGTGTGTGTGTGTGGAAGGGGGGGGGGGGGGGGGGGGGGGGGGGGGTAGGTTGGTCATGAAAGAGGCCTGAAATGCGATGCAGCTCCGATCAGCCGACTTCCTCCTCAGAAGCACCTAATGGAGATTAAGAGCCATTAAGGCCTCTTTGCTGCATGTGCAGTTTCTATTGATCACATCGACTTGACTCGCTTCAGCCAATGATCCGATTACAAGTGTTGTGTACCCCCGATCCTCCTCTCTCTCTCTCCTTCTCTCCCTCCCTCCTTCCCTCCTCTTCTTCTCTCTGTCCTCATTCTCTCCCTCTGTTTCTCTCCCTCTACTCTTTTCTCTCCTCCTCCCTCTCTCTCCCCTCCCTATCGCTCTCCTCTATCTTTCTCTCTCCTTCTTCTCTTCCTCTCTCTCTCTAACCCCACCCCCAAACTCCTCCCTTCTTGGAGCACAGGGCCATATGCTGACGCTGTCACTTCCTGCGGCTCCTGGCTGGACAGAGAGCGCTGTCAAGCCGACTTAACACAAAGCAGGTTAATAAGAGGGCAGTCCTGTGAATGAGGCCAGAGGCCGGCCCCGTCCATGGCGGTACCGTGGGGGGGGGAGCAGGGAGAGATTCAAGAGTGTGTTTCTTGGGGGGGTTGGTGGGGTGTGATTCAAAGATTCAAGAGTGTGTGTGTGTGTATGTGTGTGTGTGTGGGGGGGGGGCAGCAGGGAGGGACGGACTTCAAGAGTGTGTTTGTGTGTGTGTGTGTGGGGGTTGTATGCTCATTCTTCCCGTTTCCATCTGAGGCCCTGTCAGAGCTGCTCCTCCAAACATGCCTGAGGGAGATGGGCTGCGGTATCGGCGCGGTTTATTAACATCGACGAAGCCTCTCGTTAATCTATTTACAGTCCGGCCTGTGGAGAGGGTCCCCCGGGGGCGCAGGCTGCTGAGCTAAGCTGTGTGTGTGTGTGAGTGTGTGTGTGTGTGAGTGTGTGTGTGTGTGTGAGTGTGTGTTAAGCTCCGGAGAAAAGAGACCCAAATGCAGACCAAAAATGCAGGGAAAAATTAGGGTTTATTTGTACAAAAAAGGTCAATCAAAAGTTCAAAAAATCAACACACAAAAGATCCAAAAAAATTCAAAAGGGTAACGCACAAAAGATCCAAAAAGGTAACGCACAAAAGATCCAAAAACTCAGAGCAGTCAGAGCAGACGAAGAAACACAAAAACAACAACTTCTCAAGCCAGCAGATAGTCAGAAAACAGACGAGTTACAATCCAGGTTCATCAGACAGATTCTTTCAGACAGATCTTAGGTTACGACCAGACATAGAATAAAGGGCAGACTGAACTTAAATACTGGAAGGGAAACAGATAATTGGTGGGAAGCAAACAGGAGGCAGGAGAAACTAATCAGGACAACAAGTAGACTGATTAACAGGACAGGTGTGGTAGATGATGACAGGGAAATGCAGGAAGTGACAAGGCAGGTGGGGCGGAGTGTCAGAACAAAACAGAAAACACATGGCATAACAAAAACACAAGGAGCACATGTCAAAACAAACACAATAGACACGTAACAGCCAGAGTCCCTTGAGCATTAGAGAGGATACTAACAGTACCCCCCCCTAATGAACGCCTCTAGGCGCTTTCTTGGGTGGAATGGGATGCTGGCGATGGAAGTCCTTGCGGAGCGAGGGGTCCATGATGTACCGGGTCGGAACCCAGCACCTCTCTTCAGGGCCGTAGCCCTCCCAGTCAACGAGGTACTGGAGTCCTCGGCCCCGGCGGCGATCATCAAGTAGTCGGCGTACTGTGTACACCTCTGAACCGTCAATGAGGCGTGGGGGTGGGGGGGGTTTGGGGGCAGGATGCAACGGGCTACAGATGAACGGTTTGATTTTGGAAACATGGAAGGTGGGATGGATACGGCGCAGGGGACCAGGGAGATTGAGACGGACTGCGGTGGGACTGATGACCTTGGTGATGGGGAAGGGTCCGATGAAGCGGGAAGTGAGCTTGCGGGACTCAGTTTTGAGAGGAAGGTCTTTGGTGGAGAGCCACACGCGTTGTCCCTGGCGATATGGGGGAGGTTGAGAGCGACGTCTGTCGGCCTGAACCTTCATCCTAGCTGAGGAACGGAGAAGAGCTGAGCGTGTGCGCCTCCACGTCCGGCGGCAGCGGCGGATGTGTGCCTCCGCAGAGGGTACCCCCACCTCTCTCTCCTGGTCTGGGAAAAGTGGTGGCTGATAGCCCAGGGAACACTCGAAGGGGGACAGCCCTGTGGAGGACGAAATGTGTGAGTTAATGGCATACTCGGCCCACGGTAACTGCTGGCTCCAAGAGGTGGGATTCTGGGAAGCCATGCAGCGCAGCACCGTCTCCAGCTGTTGGTTCGCCCTCTCGGCCTGGCCATTAGACTGCGGATGAAACCCAGATGTTAAACAAACAGAGGCACCAATCAATTTACAGAATGCTCTCCAAAAACTGGAGGTAAATTGTGGTCCCCTGTCTGATACTACCTCAATAGGTAGCCCGTGGAACTTAAAAACATGTTGGACCATTGCCGTAGCCGTCTCCTTGGCAGAAGGAAGCTTAGGCAGAGGAATAAAATGAACAGACTTAGAAAAACGATCCACAACAGTGAGGATCGTCGTGTTACCCTCCGATGGGGGTAGTCCAGTGACAAAGTCAAGAGAGATGTGTGACCAAGGTCTTCTCGGAACCGGCAGAGGTTGCAGCAGGCCGGCAGGTGGTCGGGTGGAAGTCTTATTGCGGGCACAGACTGGGCAGGCTTGGACAAATCGGTGGACCTCCTCCTTCATGGAAGGCCACCAGAACCTTCGGCCGATGAAGGCTTGAGTCCGTCTGGATCCCGGGTGGCCGGACAGCTGGGTAGAATGGCCCCACTGCAAGACCTGTGGGCGGACAGCACTAGGGACATACAGGCGGTTATTAGGACATTGACTGGACCCTGCTTCATTAACCAGGGCTGCAGTTACAATGGACTCGATATCAAACTGTGCTGCCCCTAAAACACAATGCGAGGGAAGGATGGTGTCAGGCTCTTGGGTTTTTTCATAAGGACTGAACCTTCGGGACAGTGCATCGGGCTTCACGTTCTTGTGGCCAGGGCGGAAGGATAAGGTGAAGTTGAACCGGGAGAACAGGGACCAGCGGGCTTGGCGGGGGTTGAGTCTTTTGGCGGTGCGAATGTACTCTAGGTTCTTATGGTCCGTCCAGACCAGAAATGGCACGGAGGAACCTTCCAGCCAGTGTCTCCACTCTTCCAAGGCCATCTTTACTGCCAGCAGTTCCCTATTGCCAACATCATAATTATGTTCAGTGGGGGTGAGTCGGTGGGAAAGGAAGGCACAAGGGTGGACCTTGTTATCCTTGGCCGAACGTTGGGAAAGCACAGCTCCAATGCCAATGTCCGAGGCATCAACCTCCACAATGAACTGCCGGTCGGGATCAGGTTGGATCAGAATGGGGGCTGAGGTGAACCGTTGCTTTAGGGCGCAGAACGCTCCCTCTGCTGAGGAGGACCAGACGAACTTGACAGCCGGCGAAGTCAGAGCCGTGAGAGGGGCTGCCAATGTACCGTAATTACAAATAAAACGGCGGTAAAAGTTTGCAAAGCCAAGGAAACTCTGAAGCTCCTTGCGGCTAGAGGGCGCCGGCCACTCCAGTACTGCTCTGACCTTTTGTTGGTCCATCTGGATGGCTCCGGGTGAGATGACATACCCCAGAAAAGCAACAGTGTCCTGATGGTACTCACACTTCTCAGCTTTAACAAACAACTGATTCTCGAGCAGCCGCTGAAGGACCCTACGGACATGAAGGACATGTTCTGATAATGACTTGGAAAAAATTAAAATATCATCAAGGTACACAAAAACAAACTGATTAAGCATATCTCTGAGAACATCATTTATCAACGCTTGAAACACAGCTGGGGCATTAGTAAGACCAAAGGGTAACACCAGGTATTCATAGTGGCCAGATGAGGTATTGAATGGTCTTCCATTCGTCCCCCTCACGGATGCGGACGAGATGATAAGCATTCCGTAGGTCAAGCTTGGTAAAAACAGAAGCCCCTTGAAGCAACTCAAAGGCAGAGGACATGAGTGGTAGAGGATAACGGTTCTTGACCGTTATGTCATTGAGGCCCCGATAGTCAATACATGGGCGTAAGGAGCCGTCTTTCTTGCCAACAAAAAAGAATCCTGCCCCTGCAGGAGAGGAAGACGGGCGGATTATGCCTGCTGCTAGGGACTCCTGGACATACTTGTCCATGGCTTGAGTCTCAGGTCGGGACAAGGAATAAAGACGACCTCTAGGGGGAGACGTGCCAGGTAGGAGGTCGATGCCACAGTCGTAGGGACGATGAGGGGGCAAGGAAGAAGCCCTAGACTTGCTGAAGACCGCCTTTAGGTCAAAATACTCTGGGGGAACAGCTGATAGGTCTGGGAATTCCTCCGAAGTCCCTGGCGCTATAGACAGTGGGGTCTGGGCACGACGGAGACAGTGGGAATGACAGAATGGGCTCCATCCCACAATGCTCCTACTCACCCAGTCAATATGTGGGTTGTGTTTGGCAAGCCAGGGGTGGCCAAGGACCATGGGAGCATGCGGAGAATCAATAATAAAAAAACTCATTCAATGCATTGGCCATCATTGGAGTCCTGAGCTCAATGGTCGGTAACCCCCACTGAGCGACAAAGCAGGAGTCCATGAAGTTCTCCTCTGCACCAGAGTCGATCAGTGCCACCACCTCCTGTTGTTGGTCCCTCCACTTCAAGATGGTAGGGAGGAGAGTTCGTTGCTGTGATGAGGGTTGTACGGGGGTCACACTCACCAGTACCCCTCTTACTGGTGAGTGTTGGCTTTTACCGGGCAGGAGGAAATGAAGTGCCCTGGCTGGCCGCAGTACAGGCAAGAGCGGGAGCTGAGTCTTCTTTGTCGCTCAGCCGTGGTCAGGCGGGTGCGGTCAATTTGCATGGGTTCTGACCCAGAGGAGTCAGAGGCAGACAGGAATGTTGGCTGGGTGGCAGGAGTGGGAAAAAAGGTCTGAGAGGGACCCCTAAGGGCTCTTGCTCGTCGGCGCTGTTGTAGCCGTGTGTCGATGCGAATGGCAAGGTCCACTAGGCCCTCGCAGGTGTCGGGCAGGTTATGGGCGACGAGCTCGTCCTTGATCTCTTCAGACAGCCCGTTCAGGAAGGTGTCGAACAGAGCCTCAGGATTCCAACCTGAAGATGTTGCAAGGGTTTGAAAGTCAATGGCGAAATCAGACACTGACCTGCGTCCCTGGTGCATGTGTAGCAACTCTCGTGCAGCCTCATGACCGTGCTTAGAGCGGTCAAAGATTCTCCTCATCTCAGCTGCCAATACCTTGAAATTACCACAGGAAGGTGACCTGGCCTCCCAGAGAGCGGTTCCCCATTCTCTGGCCCGCCCGGACAGCTGGGTGATGACATAGGCCACCTTGGCACGCTCAGAGGGAAAGGTGGTCGGTTGCAGCTCAAAGACGAGGGAACATTGGGACAGGAAGGAACGGCAGGTACCAGGTTCGCCAGAGTACTTTTCAGGAGGAGGCAGTTTGGGTTCATGAACTGGCGGTGAAGATGAGGTGCTTGGAGCAGCCGCAGACAACTGAGAGAGTTGAAGTGGCTGGATCTGGGCGGTCAGGTCTCTGATGCTTGAAGCGACAGCCTCCAGCTGAGTCTGGTGCCGCCCCAGGACAATGCCTTGTTGCTCTAGGACAGCCTTCACCTGGTTTGGGTCTGCTGGGTCCAAAAACACAAGGAGCACATGTCAAAACAAACACAATAGACACGTAACAGCCAGAGTCCCTTGAGCATTAGAGAGGATACTAACAGTGTGTGTGTGTGTGTGTGTGTGAGTGTGTGTCAGCGAGGAGTGAGTTAGGGGAGAACAGGGATTTTTCAAAGAGCAACACTGAACTACTGAGGCTGATTTGAAAGCATCCACGATAAATGCTTGTTGTGCACTCAATCCCTTCTCTTCTACTCACAGACTGACATTTTGTGTGACGTTTTTGAAAATGA
>NC_045168.1:3788193-3795693 GCF_900700415.2 Clupea harengus
ATACAAACACAAACAGAATGGTACAGAATACACTCATGCATACACACTCGAACACATGCGTGCACAAGGATACACACACGTGTGCAAACACACCCACACTCACACACGTCTGCACATGGCAACTCACACTGGCATTTCTGGACTGAGGCTCATTTTAATTGTTAGACTTGACTTGGTATTGATACACACACACACACACACACACACACACACACACATCATCTGCACACGATTCTGTCTTTCTCTGACTGTATGCAAACTAGTTGCACGGTTGTCATGTCAACTAGTCATTATTTTAGCATTTAGCAATAGACAGCTTCACACGAGAACAGTGATACAACCAATCCAGATTTACAAGGAGAAAAAAAACGGCCATGTCTACCTGAGTGAAACCTAGATGACTTGCCAGATTTGTGCCGCAACACTGAGAGGCAAAAGCAGAGATGGCTTACCACACGGCACGTGACTGGAAATGTATAGGACCAGCTCAGGGAGAGGCAGAAAAATCACAACCTATAATTACAGCTGCTGCCATTAACTATTTATCTGTGAACTATTTATCGAATCATCGACAACACTATAGAAACAACAGCCACCAACCTCTCCCCCAAAAAACACACACACGCACACACACACACAAACACACACGCACACACACAGAATCTATCTCTTGTCTCACTCTCTCTCTCTCTCTCTCTCTCTCTCTCTCTCGAACACACACACTCTCTCTCTCCTCCATTTAAACAAACACATACATAGTCTTTGCCTTGTCTCTCTCCCCCCCTCACACACACAGAGAGAGAGAGAGAAAGAAAGAGAAAGCCATTTACATATTGTCCGCAGCCATCTGCTGTAAATGACGGGTAATTAGCCTGGTGTCTTTGTCTTTCTCTGCCTGGATGGCTGACACGTATAGACTCCTCAGGAGATTATATGCAAACCACAGAACATGGAGGAACAAGAGAGAGGGCCTAGCAAGATAGAGGAACAAAAAGATGAGAAAGAGAGAGAGAGGGAGAGGGACGAAAGGGGGGGGGGGGTAAGTGGACATTAAACGAGTGAAATGAAAGGGAAAATATGCAGAAGGTGGACAGAGAAAGAGAATGAGAGGAGAAATGGAGAGAATAAGGAAGAGAAAGAGAAAGAAGGTTTGAACAGAGGAGGAAGTAAGACAGTACTAAAGAGAATTAGAAAGAGAGAGAGAGAGAGAATTAAAGAGAGCATGTGTGAGTGGATTCTGTAATTGATGCTGCTGCTGGACTGACCTGGAAAGTCAATGCAGGGAAAACCATTACAGTGATGGAGAGGGGAGACAAGGGGTCAGGGAGCGGGAGAGGGAACAGAACAGGACACACACTCTCTGAGGTGTGTGTTTGTGTGTAAGACGAAGAGAGAGAGAGAGAGAGAGAGGGGATGAGAAAGAGAGAGGATGTATGAGTGTGTGGGAGTGTGTGTGTCAGGGAGCAGGAGATGGAACAGAACACACACTCTCTGAGGTGTGTGTGTGTGGAGGTGTGTGTGCTAAACAGAGGGGGGGGGGGGGGGATGAAAGATAGAAATTGTGTATCTGTGTATGTGTTTGTGTGTGTCTGTGTCTGTGTGTGTGTGTGTGTGTGTGTGTGTGTGTGTGTGTGTGTGTGTGTGTGTGTGTGTGTGTGTGTGTGTGTGTGTGTGTGTGTGTGTGTGTGAATGACAAGGGACTAATAAAAGATACAGAGTTGCATCGGGCACTGTGGCCAAGGTGAAGCTGCATTTGCCACACCCACATAGACTCACAAATTCTAAAGAGAACACTCACACTGACATACACCACACACACACAAACACATTCCCTCTCACACGCCCATATACACACTGACACACACACACACCCTCTCACACACCCATACACACACACACACACTTGCACACACTCTTATTCACACAGAGAAATGTTTACGGCTCACTGGTCCAAACCCTCCCTCGTCTTTGCCGGCCTCCCTCCCTACAAGAATGACCACTATAATTAGTCAACGGCCGAGAGGAGAGCAGGAAAGAAGGGGGAGATGGAGAGAGAGAACGAAAAAAAAAACCCACTCCTCTCCTCCCCTCTGGTCTGCTGGGCTGTGCCGCAGGAGCGCTCTATATTTGGCTCCATTAAAACAAGCTTTCCCTGCGTGTTTTATGTGATAATTACACTGTGTGGAGAGCTGACCCTCTTATGGAGGTGAACCCAACGCGCCAGATTAACCTCCTCACTGTACTTTCCCTCATGCTAAATACACACACACACACACACACACACACAAACAAAGATGCGCACACACACACACACTATTGCACGTAAACACTCATATACAGACAGGTGTGTGTGTGTGTGTGTGTGTGTGCGTGTGTGTTTGTGCGCAGACACACACACATAAACACAAAAATACATATACACACTCAAACACACACAAACACAAACATACATATACACACTCAAACACACAAAACACTCTGTGGTGCCACATTTTGCGGTGACACTTTGCTAGTGAGGTGCTGTGCATGAGTCAGAGCTGCTGGACCTTACAGGAAACAGAAGCCCCAGTAAGAGAGACATGCGTGCCAGAAACACAGACGCCGAGAGAGACCGAGGACACACTCAGTGTTTCCAACAGAACACGAGCTGCTTACACTCACAGGTTACAAAGTAGAGAGGAAAGGGCAAGCAGGAAGAGGAACAGATTGACATCAGGATTAAAGTGTGTGTGTGTGTGTGTGTGTGTGCGTGTGTGTGTGTGTGCGTGTGCGTGTGCGTGTGTGTATGTGGGGCGTGTGGGTGTGTGTGTGTGTGTCTGTGTGAATGATGGACCAGCTTCTCTGATTATCCTGAAATCAATAGAGTCTTCTAAACATGTCAATTTAAGGCACCTGAGGGTGTGTGTGCGAGTGCATATATATGTATGTTGACATGTCAGGGCTACTGTGTGTGTGCATGTGTGTTTGTGTGTGTGTGTGTGTGTGTGTGTGTGTGTGTGTGTGTGTGTGTGTGTGTGTGTGTGTGTGTGTATACTCCTTCATGTGTGTCTTATTGTGTGTTAGCGTTAGCTCTGTGGTTTTATTTGTATTCTATAGCTGGGCTGCAGCTCTGGAGTTTGTCCCCAGCCGAGGTTGTGAAGCTCCCAGTGGGGGACAAACACACTAATACCCCAGCCTCAGCCCAAACAAACAAGCCTTCGCGTGGTAATTGCAGTGATTAGGAGATAAGGGGAACGGAGGCAGAGAAGCCATCCCCTCGTCTCTGACCTTTAAACATGCAATAACAGTCACCACTGCTATTTCACCTCCCTGAACGCTCGCCCAACAGTGGTGAATAGCGGCTAAACCGTGGAGCGGACTTTCTGTACCAGATCAGGGCCAGATCCTTTCAACTGCTATTTAAAATGCTTCCGCAAGACGATACAGGCTCTGACTGAAGCCGAATGTGTGTGTGTGTGTGTGTGTGTGTGTGTGTGTGTGTGTGTGTGTGTGTATGTGTGTGTGTGTGTTGTTCTGAAGACTAGAGAAACTAGTAGAATGACGATTTGTGTCGGTGTGGAATTGAATAGTGTTCTGTGTATTTTGGACTATGACTAACATGGGTCAAAGTATCCATTCAGACCGCTGTATTGCCTCTGATGCACATGACAGGCTATGACATCTTCTCCTTTTCTCCTCTAAGCTAGGTTTGCTCATCAAGATGGTTGATTTTGCAAACTGATAAGCTTGTTTAGCTTGGTAACTAGCCATGGTCCTGAAATGCCTAGTGGCGATCCCATCTGTGATGTCCACAGACACCCTTTCTTTTAGTAACTATCACATCACTCTAGACCAGCATGCATTGTTTCCATAACGCTGCACTGATTGGTTACTGCATGCTTACGGAAAGTCAAAAGGTATTGTGACCGTACCCAGTGACAATGAGGAAGTGATGTCACCCGCCCTAAGTGCCAGTAAGGAAGTGTCGACAACAGCCCGAGGTGACAATGAGGAAGTGATGCAAGCATCTCCATGTGACAATGATGAAGTGTGCGTCACACTGCAGCCAAGTGCCCGTATATTTAACGGTTCTGGAGCGGTTCTGGCGCACATCCGGTGCAGATTCGTATGACAGGTGGATGCTGTTATGTGGACGGAAGCCCACTTACCATTTCAACCCCCTGGATTTCAGATTAGAGTAGACTTAGGATTTGTATGTGCATGTGTTAGTGTGTGTGTGAGAGAGTATGGGTCTCCTAGTGTGTGTGTGTGTGTGTGTCTGTCCGTGTGTGCGAGAGAAAGCGTCTCTATGTGTGTAAGTGTGTGCGCAGATGTGTGTGGATGTACTGTATGTGTCTGTCTGTGTGTGCAAGAGAAAGCGTGTCCGTGTGTGTAAGTGTGTGTGTGTGTGTGTGTGTGTGTGTGAATGATGGACCAGCTCCTCTATGATTATCCTGCAATCAATAGAGCCTTCCGTCCCCGCTCCATAGCATCAAACAACGGCTGCAATCGGCTCCACCAATCAGAGGCAGTCTCCTCAGGAGGTTCCGGGCTCCATTGTTGGGCCCACTGGAGCCGATGTGAGACGCGGTGTACAATAGATCCGCCCTCCGCTGGAGCCGCTCACATTGTTACCCGATTTAGACCCACATACAAGCAGTATGGCACAGTATCAATCACTGCCCACAGACGCTGGATTTATAGCCCTGCACTGCTGCTGTCACACCAGGAGAAATTAGATCAGAGAAGTGTATGCAGAGAGAGAGAATTGGGTGTTTGTTTGTTTTTTTGTTGCCAAATTCAAATCACAGATCAGATGGATGGATGATCGCAAAGACGACTCTACACTGCGCATCCAAGTTGAAGGAGAGAAAATGAAATTCAGTGAATGGCCTTAGTCATGGCCAGTTCTCGAGCCTAAAATAAGTGAGATTTGGTACGTGCACGTGGCTCACAAACTAGTCCTACTATTCTCTATTCTACTAATACGGCCGGCCTCAAGCAGATAGGTCCTCCCTTATGTGCCTCGGTTCTGTTTAAGGTTTCTTTCTGATTAACAGGGAGTGTTTCCTTGCCCCTGTCACTGATGGGCGCCTTGAGACAATTTGTATTGTTTTGTGCTATATAAATAAAATTGAATTGAATGGAATTATTCTCCAATGTCGCATCTCAGATCCACTGCTGTGTGCGAGTTTGACAGTGCAAAGGATGGGACACTGGCCATAACATGAATCTCTGGACATGCAGACTTCTTCGTTTACGGCTACATCTTCATGGGGAAGCCATGGTGGAACTAAATAATATGTGTACTTGTTGGCGACATGTGTGCGATTGTCACTGACAACACACTCCCCTGTCACTGTGCTCTTAGCAGCAAAGTCTGAATGTAACCTGAGGTGATCTGTCATTTGCCTTGATGTACGGCAGACATGCACGGTGGAAACACAGTGAACACAATCCACCACAGGTTGAAGGCGGTGTAATACCTGGCAACCCCTGAGATGACCGACGCGGACCTATTCATTACACATGAGTGCGCCAGCTGCAGTGAGACGTGTGTGTGTGTGTGTGTTTAAGTGTGTGTGTGTGTGTGTTTAAGTGTGTGTGTGTGTGTGTGTGTGTGTGTGTGTGTGTGTGTGTGTGTGTGTGTGTGTGTGTGTGTGTGGGGGTGTGTGAAAGAGAGAGAGAGAGAGAGAGAGAGAGAGGGAGTGAGTGAGTGCTATTGATTTTCTTTTTTCAATTATGTAGTGAAAGGTAAATCTAAGTCGGTGGCTTTTAAAAATGAATGGCATAAACACAAACCCCGGCTGTAAGGCTGCAATTACACAAGCCCACATCCCCGTCCCCACTCCTCCTACACAAGCCCACATCCCCGTCCCCACTCCTCCTCTGCCACAGCCCGGGCCCATTCCAGCAACAGACCTGTTATTTGTGTGAGATGGAAACGGCTCGCTCTGTGTGTGTGTTTTTTTTTTTAAATGTGTGTGCGCATGTACGTTTGAAGTGGAAGGGGTGTGTATGTGTGTGAGCCAGAGTACGTGTGTATGTGGGGGGTTGTGTGAGCCAAAGTGTGTGTGTGTGTGTGTGTGTGTGTGTGTGTGTGTGTGTGTGTGTATTTTGAGTGATGCTGAGCCTACTCAAGCTCTTGACTTGATGCCATTGGTGCACTCACCTCAATGTGTGTGGGCATCTCTTTCTCTTTTCTTTTCTCCCCCTCCCTTCCTCTCTTTATCACGCCATCCTCTCTCCTTCTCCTATTCTCTCTCTCTCTCTCTCCTTCTCCCTCTCTGTCTCTCTCTCTCTCCTCCTCGTTGAAGCGATGCATCCAGAGGGCTTGTCAAGGTTTACTGTCACAGCCAGACTCACCACACAGGCACAGGGATGCTTGCGTAACACCACTTTGGAAAAAAAAACCAAGCAAACCGTCCGAGCACAGCGCCGGCCTCTAATGCTTCACTTTTTTTATTTTTTATTTAACAAAAGTCCACATCAGCCACTCCCTATACAAGTCTCCAGCTGGAATGAGACCCGTGTTACGTAAGCAGCAATCCAAAACAGCATGGCATTAGTGGCAGCAGTGGCATGGTGTCAGGCCAAATGATGTGATCTGTTTACAATCATGAAGGATTTCCAAAACATATTAAGCCCCGCTTCATGAGAAAACAATGATCTAGACGAGTAGAGGGACTGTCCTCCGTGTCGACGGCTGAACTGACTGATGTAGAGGGAGGGTACTGGGAGGTCAGGTCAGGCCAGGCCTCATCCGTGTTCCTTCCTCATCGTGCTGTATGATGGGCAAGTGGATAACATGCAATGTTGTAGCAGAGGAATAGGAAACACAGAAACTACCTGATATCCAAACACAAAAGAAGAGGACAAAACGGAAGTGACGGAGGTGATTTTCATACCACAGATCAAACAACAAAAGGTGACACTTACCATAATAGAACATATCTGTGAGAGGTAGGTAATCTAAGCATTCCTTATGTGGATGTTTGCTGGGTTCAATTTTGAGAGCACATTTCATTGCACCCCCACAAATCAAATCCAAACACAAGCCAAGCTATTAACTTCGGCCATTTTATGGTCTATAAATGCCAGTCTGCGCTAGCCAAGAGTGAGCAAGACTAGCGGTGTGTGTTTTTTACAATCCCTCTCGTAGGCTGCATAAGAGGCGCATTACCAGCAGTAACCAGGCGATGGTGCTGTTCTCTGTGATCCTGCTGCTCTCGCTGTGGGCCAACATCGCAAAGGGGAGAACAGCGTGCAGCACCTGCTCCACTTCCAAGCAGGATTGCTCTGTGAGATTCTATTGGAGAACACAGCGGAATCTCAGGATTTTTTCATCCCGATAGAATTCATACAGGTTCTCACGCAGAACACATCGTATTGCTGAATAACACTGCGGATGTGTTCAAAAATATTTCTTCACCAGATAATAATATTCTTTAAAGATAAATCTTTTAATATAGAATAACTCTCGATTAGTCAGAGGCCTTTGTGTTTAGATGACTTCTTGAG
>NC_045168.1:3800693-3805693 GCF_900700415.2 Clupea harengus
GGTCTGGTAAACCTCATAAGGAATCGAATCTTTGGTGCTGTGTCTCTATCCTGTTTTATTTAAGAACAGCGACAATGCATCTATACTGTTCCCACACTTAAAATACAGTCAGTTCAATTTAATTCAGTTTTATTTATAGACAATAAAATTGTCTCGCGGTGCTTTACAGAGCCCAGGGCCTGAGCCTCCCTGGAGGTGAATAACAGTGAATAATATTATATCATACCATACCTAGGGTGACAAACTGCTCACTACTGGATGAGCCCTACTATATATAATGTTTTGTTTATTTAAAATGTAGTATCTAAAAGATGATGGTATAGCATACTACAGAATAGTGGAGTACAGTAGCATGGTAGTAGTCATTAAGGGTTTAATATATTTTAAGCACAATACATATAATACCACCAGTTTTTTCATTTATGAAACATATTGTGTATATCAACACATGTACATGATGTGTTTTTTTCCAAGCTTCAGTTTCTCCTTGTGTTTCAAAGACAATGCTTGTCTGGTGGTTTCAAAGCTGAAAAGCATATTCCTTCTTGGCCATCATACCAGTACCATAATTAAAATCTGCTAGAAGGTTAAACACAATGAATAAAACTAAAGAACAAACGGGTTTCCATAGAAACATGTATAATTATGATAATTAGCCAGGCATGACCATCCACTTCCTTGAAAGTGTACAAATAGGCTTTGTAAGCCCTGACTGAGACCTAGGTATATTAGCTCTCTTTTTAAGGCAAACAGAAAACTTTTTCTCCTTTAATGGCTGTGATATTTATTTCAGCTGACATGATTCTCATGGTGTGGATTTTTTAAAAAGGGGGTTTGAAAAAAAGTATCTTCACTGGGATTAGCATTTGGCTAATTTTGTTCCCTCTAGTGATGAATATTTATGAGGCTTTGTCATTAAACTGTCGTAAACTGAAATATATATTTTTCCTTCTCCAGAAACAGACTGTGATGTTGACCTCTCCAAATCACTTGTGCTCCCAATCACAGATGATGCATAATTCAGGACGGAGGTTGATTGTCTTCCAAACATTAACCAGAGTCAAAAGAAGTACTCGCAATGATACCAACCATTTATACATATTTAGTCAGCAAGACAAAAAAAGATCTTTTTCTCTAAAATGACAAAAAAAAATTGTAAAAGCCTGGTGCAGTGTGAGTAACCACCACCAAAATATGGAACACTTTTAAATATGGGGAGCCATTTTGAAAACAAGCCCAGATCCAGTTTTAGATGAGTGTGTGGAGACCATACAGGAATCATACGCACAGTTAGTACATTCTGATAGAGTTACAACTGAAATCTGGAATCAAATTATTAGACTGTGAAATGTTTATGGCCTAATCCAAACACAAATGGAAACTAGGAACAGATGGCAGCCATCTTATTATTGAGATTTTCTAATGGGGCATTTTATTCGGCTGGAATCAAACAACAAGCCTCTGAATCGAGCAGGGCCTCTGTTTGCTTAGCTTGTCAAACATCATGAACACACACACACACACACACACATATATGCATATAAGCACATATGCAAAGCTACACATACAGACATACATGCAGACAGTCTCACAGATATGCACACAAAAACGTACAGATACAGACCGACATATGCAAACAAACACACACAAAGGCACATATGCACACCTATAGATACATATGATATATACATACAGAAACAAGTGCAATGATATGGACAGACATACATACACTCATACACACACTACACACATACAGACATACTCACATTCTGACACATATACACACTCACACTCACACACACACACACTCACACATTCACACTCACGCTGACACACACAAATACACACACACACATTCACACACCCTTCCCTGTTTTAAATTCAGGATGCACCTCAGCTCCGGTCTGTGTCCGTAGGAGATCGGCGGGGTCAAGAGAGCGGAGCGGGGAGAAGGGCGGGACATCACCTGTCAGTGTCCCCTGCCTCGCCGCGCGGGGTCAAGAATACTAAACGTCTAGACACGACGGAGACGCCGTCTCCCGTCCCCTCCCCATCTGACAGAGCCCCCCAACGCGCACACGCGCACACACACACACACACACCACAGCTCTCCATTCTCGGACAGGAGGAAGAAATGTGTCACTATATGACTGGGGAATGGTGTGTGTTTCGCCACCCCCCCCAGTGCAGTGGCCATTTTCAGACAGTGACAGACAGCATCATTGGTGCATTGCATCATTTCCCCTGGAAGAGCCTGGTAATGTTTTACAGGAGCCAGAGGCTGGGTATGGAGGCTGAGGGCGTACAAAAAGAACTCAGGGAATTCAACCAGTTTAGCGCCTATATGTAGACGATACACAGACCGTTTTCTGACAGAGTTGTTTTATTTGTATAATGCGAGGACGCACACCTTTTTTGATGTTGTAGTCTCTCATTTTTCCAGGTTAATTTCCACGATTATGCATTATGCGTGAGTATTGATGTTTTTGTCAATCCATGTCTATTGAGAATGGAGGGTATTTGGAATAATAACCACCTTGCTTCTGTAGATACAGAGTTAAATGCTTGTTTGATAATTGAGGACGTATTGATTTTGACTGCTGAATGACTGAAAAGATTATTAACAACTTTGAAAGGGACGGTAAAATAGAAAAATGGCCTTTTATTCAAAATGACATAGCAGGTGATTTTCACACTCGTGTGAGTCTGGTGGATTATTTCATGAGACAGAGAAAAAATGAATAAAACCCACGCATTTGTGGTGTCCTCAATGGCGTAATGTTCCACTCTGCCATCTTAAGGTAGACGTGAGTGCAGATATGGAGATATGTGTGTTTAATTGAAAGCCATTATCATAATGCATTCCATCTTGTGTATGATTCAGAATGAAATGGGGCTCGTTTGAATCGAGTACATTTCACAGGCCTCTGAGCTCATGGGAAATTGAGGCGGAAAACTCGGTGCGATCTCCAGCTCCAAATAACAGCCGTGCATCGCAGGTACTGCAAGCGGGCTCATCTCTCACGTCTGTTCATTGTTTGGGCCACAGTTAAAGAGCGTAAATGCCCCGTTGTGTGTCTGGTGGAGACTGTCATCATATCCAGGAAAAGGCCACACGGTTCGTGGAGTTGTGCCAAAATGAGCCAGAGAAAGGTATGTTTTAGAGAGAGCGCTGACGGTGAAATGGAATGGATGGAAAGTGTTCACTCAAGCCGAGACAGATTCTAAACACCATTTTGCCACCGCATGCACCAGCCTCATGTTTCGCCCTTTCTGCCCCCAGCTCCAGGAGTGACAAGAGAAGAAGGGTGGGGGTGGGGGGGGGGGGGGGGGTACAGAGAGAGAGAGAGAGGAAGAGAGGAAGAGAGGAAGAAAGAGCAGAGAGAGATATAGAGACAAAAGCAGTGAGAGAAAGGGAGTCACAAAGAGAAAAACTGGAAGAGAGAAAAACAGAAAAGAGAGAGTGAGAGTGATATTCAGATAAGGGGTGTCGTGAGGGGTGTTGTCTCCAAACCTCCAGGAGCTCCTCTCTCGGTATGCAGGCGGCAGCCTGACAGGGAGCTCTGGTGTGGGCGACGACACCCCACCTTCCCTTTCCTGTGTTTCCCATTGGCGCAAGTCTCCCACACTCATTTGTCACACACACATTTCCCCTCTCTCTTTTTTTTTTTGGGGGGGGGGGGGGGGGGGGGGGGGGGGGGGGGGGTGCTAAAGATCTGCACCCTTGATCTCAGTGTAATTGCCATCTCCTGGCTCCATCTCTCTCCCTCCCTCTCTACATTTCACTCCCTTTCTTTCTTTCTTTCTTTCTTTCTTTCTTTCTTTCTTTCTCTCTCTCTCTCTCTCTCTCTCTCTCTCTCTCTCTCCTCTCACACACACACTTTCCCAGCCTCTTTGAGCTCACTGTCATCATTTCCTCCCCCTCTCTCTGAAAGCTAGCGCACCCTTTCGAGAAGTGGAGCCCTCGACAGAATCCACAACCACACTTTTGCCTATTTATTTCAGCTGGAAAATATCAAGATGTTTGACCCTTGCCCCACACTTGATTTGCAGGTAGAGTAATCACACACACAGACACACACACACACACACACACAAACACACACCCACCCACATGCTGAACAACAGATGTGACTGACACCATTATGCATTTCAGATCTTTATGACACTAGTAAGATTGCAACAAGAGGTAGGTGAGGGGTTGGATTTCAACATCATTTCGTTTTATGACATAAATCAGGAGCTCAAAGGGAAGAGAGGATGGTGGTCAGTAATGTTAGCATGTTGTTGTGAGTGAAGTGCACAGCGTGCGGTGCTGAGTGGTCAAACGTCAAAAATGGAAATCAGTCTCCCGACAGAAGAGGGGCAGCCCTTATAACTCCTTATAACTCCTTATAACTCCTTATGCCTCCTGACACAACCTGCGTCCTGGTGAATCTCATGAGCCTCCAAGCACACCTGTGCACAAACATGCAGAACACAAGAAAGAAAAATGGAAGGGTGGGCAAGCGACCCACACAAACAATCCAGACTGGCACTAGGCAAGAGGAAATACGCTCTAAGTGAATAACTGGGCTGAGTGAGTGAGTTGGGTGAGTTCACCACACCCAGATATGAATGAGTGTCTATGGGAATGAGACACGCCCTGAAACATTACAAATTCCCAGTGCTGTACAGGGGCACTGGAACAGGCCAGGCAGTATACATTTTCTTTAGGTTTACACTGAAGAGGTTGAGATTTTTCAGCTCTTTCTGAGCCTTGCAGCTGCGTGTGATTGTGAAGGGCTAGGATCCATCAACCCTGTGACCCAACAGCCCTACGATCCAACAACCCTGTGACCCAACAGCCCTACGATCCAACAACCCTGTGACCCATCAGCCCTACGATCCAACAGCCCTACGATCCATCAGCCCTGTGCCCAACAACCCTACGATCCATCAGCCCTACGATCTAACAGCCCTACGATCCAACATCCCTGTGACCCAACTGCCCTACGATC